>NW_010158780.1:0-4711 GCF_000695765.1 Mesitornis unicolor | reverse complement strand
GGAAAGAGAGAACAAGAGCAACTCTGAAATAATAAAATCATTAACAAGAGCACCTTGCAGAGCTTATTAGGTAGGAAACAGACTGATAATACCATTGCTCAACACTTAATTACTTTTTGAAGACCAGATGGAAATGAGACAGCATTTCAATGACAGACCTTTCAAATCCCAAACAAAACCAAAATTATCAAACTGATCCAGTAATTGGACATATATCATAACACAGATGTTTTAAGAAATTATCACATGCTATCAGATTACTGAAGATGCTGAAGTTTTGACTTCGTCTCCTATGCGTATGTTCTCATTGCAAATGGTCAAATTAGGAATGACAAATGGAAGAGATTACATTATTCCAAATTAAGACTGCTGCAACTCAACTACTTTTCCTCCTTTCCAGATAGGTGGAAGCCAAGCACACAACATAAATATGATTTGCATATTTCCCTTTCTAGATCTGCAGTGAAGTACTTGTCCCTGCTCCCAAAGACTGAACTTCTGCCAGTAATTTTGTGGAAGTGGTAATGACATCAATATCTACCCAGATGCTACAGCCACGACAATAATGGCAAAGCGTGCAGCTACCAACTTGCAAGCCTCATGCACTTCATTTCAGTCTGCTGCACAAAGACATCAGCTCAATTCTAATGTTGGCTTTCCTCAGTTCCTCAAGTGAAACTTCAAATGGAAGTTTCTGACCTCAACGTGTACAGAGTACACAAGCCCTGGCTAGAGAGATTTTCATTAGTAAGGCAACTACTAAACCTGTTGAGGTGACCAATGTCCCGTCAGCTAATATACCTCCATAACGACAGTCTCACTGTGAGTGATCAGATACCAGTCAGAATTCTAATATTGAACCTGAAGAGGGAACTACTGGGCATAATTCATCTTCTGTTCACATTACTGCAGGTCTCCATTGGGAAAGACCTGGATCAGTACCTGATGGAGCAGAAATGGGGCTGTTACTAGGCTTTCTGACAGCTTATTTTTCAGGGAGTGATTTCTCTCCTTTAGGCTGGCTCTGAAAACAAAGTCACACTGCCACCACTTCCCAAATCTCAGAAAACACCAAGGGTCCCGTGTCCCACACGCTGCTCTGTGGTGCAAAACCCATGTTCATGTGGAGACCAAACAGCTCAAATTATGGTCTAGCTCTGATAAAGCAGCTTCCAGAGTCAGGATTTTGCCAACCAACACTTCTGTTTCAAAAAAAAAAAAAAAATTGTTTTGTTCTGGTTTCACTGGTTTTTCACTTGCGGTTTTCAGTTTGTTTTTAACAGGGTTTGGAGGGAAAAAAAAAGGCATGGACTTGGTGCAAAACTAAGAAGAGCAGCAAAACAAAGAAACAGACTGCAATAAAAATGGAAGAGAAAAAACACTCCACACACATAACAGCTTTTGACTAAAGGCACTTTCTGCTCAGCAGTTCCCAACAACATTGTGCCAACCAGTTATGGGGTCTCACTCGTGGACTTCAGGACATCTCCCCCTCCTTTTTTGGGGAGGAAGGTTTCCTTGTCTTCATGTGCCCAGTATATGATCTCTGTACCTCCAGATTTAACACATGAGGAGCAAGCTTGTCAAACATCAGTCATATCTGCTCTTACCACAGCTTTCCCTTCCCAATGACTAAAGGGAATAAAGAAGGATTTTCTTCTTTTTTTTCAGCTTCCAAAGTCATAGTTTGTTCAAAGTTCACCACCAATACCTTCAGGTAGGAGAACCAGGAACTTCCACTTGCAGAAGTGGTGATCACATATGCAAAATGGTATTTTTGTCTGGCACTGAAGACCTGGTATTTTCATATTGAAAGGCTCTTTTATCAAGCAGGTATCTCCATTGTCTTATCTATCTTTTGTATTACACAAAGTAAAAAAGCTGGAAATAAACACAATAGCAAGATTTTCTCCTGAATAAAGCAGATGATCATCTGGCCAGTAGCTCTCCAATCTTACCTATTCTCCAAATCCCCAGAGTGCACCATCAGCCAGAACTGCTTATTCCCTTTGAGAGTTCAGGGTGTTTACTTAAATTGATCAACATTGCTTTGTACGTGGTATAGCCAGTTATGACATAGTAAAGTGACCATCTTTTTTTTTTTTTTTAACATTACTGTCACAACACCAAAACCACAAGGAACTTTTCAATTGCATAATACAGCTACTTAAAATTAAGACAAACTACAGAACCAAGAACATTGGGAAACAAAGGCCAGTAAGACCTTTTCTTTCCTGTCTCCTACACTGAAATACAATGATCTTGTTACAGGTCCAAATCCAGCAGCAGGAGTTGGAGGTGAACCATGAAGCACATCCCCTTGGAAACAACAGGGATAACGCGTAATCCATTAGCACATCTAAGAAAAGTGGTTTTCTGCATCTCTGGTTATGAAATATCCATTGGAGGTCACAGCCCAGGAAGACATGAAGGAAAGCCAAGACTGCAGCAAATTGCAAATGTTTGGGAAGCACCTGGTTGAGAATTCCCCATTACAATTAAAGAAAGTGGAGGTGCACTTGGCAAGGTGACTCCTTTTCCCTGTAAAGCATCTGCTTGTGGAAAACTAATAAGAAAACTTAAGCCCTGAAAACAGAGCACAATGCCACCTGTACAAAATAAATGTGTATCTCATTTTAATGTAAGCTTTGGTTAAGTGGCTTGTGTTGAAATGCCACCTAGCAGTCCAAGTGTAACCCAACTTAATCATATCTATTGAAAACCACATAATAAATCACATGAAATATGCAGCATGCCATCCTAATTGCAGAGGTTGTCTCATTTACTAGAAGTCATTTATTTATTCAAATGACTTGAACTATGTGATCCAATCTGAATCATGAGAACTAGTTACTGATTTGTGCAAACAGCCTCTTTGCTAAAGGCATTGTTGAAACGACCTACCCAACTGCTAAAACAAGCTTCTTCCTTGAACGTTGCCTCCTTCCTTAGCCTTACCTCCCAAGTGAACTTCAGAAAACACGACTGTTCTATAAAAACATTTTGAACTTAAGAATTAAAAAGTAAATTTAATAGAGACTCAATTAATTACATGCAATGAAAAAAGCTTGTATTTCCAAGATCAGAGAATTGCTTAGCGATAGGGAACTGCACATGCAGCCATAATTGCACTTTGCAAAATTGAAGTACACAGCTCTCAAGAAGAAATGTTTACTAACTCAGATATGAATCAATTCAACTTCCGTAAGTGCATGTATGTCTCTCAAATCTTAACGGAGACTGTGAACACATACCCCAGACAGAAGCAGCTGTAGTATTTTGGGGGTTTTGTTTGTTTCTTTGTTTGTTGTTTGTTGGTTTTTTTTAAGTTAGGCCTTGCATATAAGAAAACTGCCATCACAACTGTGGTGCAGCTATGCAGAAAGCATAATTTAGGAACTAATTCAGACTTTATATCTGCTTACACCCAACCTTGATTTGCAGCTACTGTCTCACGTGGCTGTTATTTCAGGATGTGCCAGGGCTGCCCCTGGGGTGGTGGAGCAAGGGGCCAGGCATGCAGAGCCCTACCACAGGGAGGGAACAAGTATGCTTCGGTCACAAGGAGCCATGCCAGATACATGCCACCATAGGTCACCTCCATCAAAGGGACATGTCCCCAGGGAAGAGCATGCAGAAGGGCCTTCAGGAAAGAGGAAACGATGCTCTGTATGAGACACCGTTTCAAAGCCTGCGAATAAGTCCTGAGCAGGACATTGGTTACCTTCAACTCAAGGTAGTGTTTATCATTGGCTTGGGCATGAGGCAACAGGCAAAAATCCTAGCAGGCAACTTCACCAGCGGCCAGCTGTGTTGCCTCAAGCAATCATTCAAAGCCTCCATGGCTCTGATCCTGTGGCTCTTGATAGGTAAAATAATACTTTTCCCTACCTAGGAGAAGTGCTGGGTGGGCTCACAGTGCCCCAGTGCCAAGAGCGGCTGATTTCCAGGGCTCTTCTGGTTATCTTCATGATATGGATATCTTCAGGTATGACTGCTGAATCTGGTGACGATTGGCAGGGATTATGCCACTGCGGTTTGATTATCAGATGCACACAAAGCCCATACCCACAAACCGATAATTTTCTTCTCATAAAAGCCAGAGCTAAAATACTACAATCCTGTCATCAAGGTGGCTGGTTTATATCCTCTCTTTGCTTCCTCATCTTCACCAGAAAACATCCCACCTGACATGGTCCTTGCTGACTCACCCAGCCCCATTGGCCCAGGAGGAGCCCATCTACTCCAGCACAGCGGTTCTGGCAAAACCACTTTAGCTGGTCCTGGATATTTTTTTTGTTTTTTATTATTATTATTTTTGTTTTGGGATTGTGCGAGTTGGCAAACCCACTGCTTTTCCAGGGAGCTGGAAGGTACCCCCAGGAAGGCTACCCACCCTTCACGCAGCACCGTGGCAAGGCAAAGGAACCATGGAGCGGTAACTGCTGGATGGAGAAGGCTTTTAACCCCTGCAGCAGCACTACCAGCCCTTGGAGCACTGACGCTGCTCAGCAGCTTTCATTCTGCCTGCCCAAAGCCCCCTGCCTGCCTGCTTGGGTGCCTCCACCAAGGGGATGGAAGCCTCTAGCTCCTCCACTGGCCAGAGGTTAGCAAGCTATGGTGAAGGCACAAAACATATGGAAGCCAGGGAGGTAAAGGATACTATGCTTTTTAAATTATTTATTATTATTTTCATTATTAATTATAATTA
>NW_010158779.1:0-6586 GCF_000695765.1 Mesitornis unicolor | reverse complement strand
GCAAAGTCCCAAGTCCAGAGAATATTTTATCAGGTGTTATTTAATTTAATCAAGCACCACATGGGTAGGGACACAGTGCGACCGCAGTCTGCTGGTACCCAAAGGCCAAGAAGGCCAATGGCATCCTGGGCTGTATCAGGAGGGGGGTGGTTGTAGGGCAGAGAGGTTCTCCTGCCCCTCTGCTCTGCCCTGCTGAGACCACATCTGGAATATTGCGTCCAGTTCTGGCCCCTCAGTTCAAGAAGGACAGGAACTGCTGGAGAGAGTCCAGCGTAGGGCTACAAAGATGATGGAGGGAGTGGAGCATCTCCCTTCTGAGGAGCGGCTGAGGGAGCTGGGGCTCTTGAGTTTGCAGAAGAGGAGACTGAGGGGAGACCTCATTCATGTTGATAAATATTTCAAGGGTGAGTGTCACGAGGATGGAGCCAGGCTCTTCTCGGTGACAAACAATGATAGGACAAGGGGTAACGGACACAAACTGGAACACAGGAGGTTCCACTTCAATTGGAGAAGAAACTTCTTCTCAGTGAGGGTGCCAGAGCCCTGGCCCAGGCTGCCCAGAGAGGTTGTGGAGTCTCCTTCTCTGCAGACATTCAAAACCCGCCTGGACGCCTTCCTGTGTAACCTCATCTGGGTGTGCCTGCTCTGGCAGGGGGATTGGACTGGATGAGCTTTGGAGGTCCCTTCCAATCCCTAATGCTCTGGGATTCTGGGATTCTGTTTGCCTGGATGCTGCAGCAGATCCTTGCCCAGGGGTAGACCTGATGCCCATGCAAAGCCATAGGCCCTGTTAGAGGATAATTTGGGGTGCTTTAATTTGGTTCCTGCCCTTCTGCATCACCCACAAGTGCTTCATTTTCTGCAGGGGCTGCGGAGCAAGCTGGAGGGGACCTGAGCCAGGGCTGGAGCAGCATCGCATCCATCCAAATCAATGTCTGGGACCCCATCCTCAGCTTGGGAGGTGCTTTCTAAAGCGATTACAGATGCAAACCCTGACAGTAAAAGCCAAACGCTGCTACTTTTGGATTCTCACCACGGTAATATCTCTATTAATCACTTACAAAATATCTTTGTCCCATCCCAAGGCCAGGTTGGATGGGGCTTGGAGCAGCCTGGGCTGGTGTAAGTGTCCCTGCCCATGGTGGGGGTTTGGACCAGGAAGGCTTTAAGGTCCCTTCTAACACAAACCATTCGATTAATCTGTGATCTTACACCTACTTCTCCACTTAAATAAACACGGTGCAGCTGTAGGACATCACAGGAGGTCAGGGGAGGAAAGGAAACCACCCCAAATGAGCGACAGCCGCGATGCAGGCAGCAGCCGCGCATCTGTTGAGCTACACCGACCTCTAGAGGCCTCGGCCCCAATTGCCTCCATCGCCAGAGGAACAGGAGCTGCCAGCCCTCCCTCCCCAGGCTCAGAAAACCTGTTTGCCACATGCACCCTTTTTAAAGACATCTTCAATTTAGGATATATGCTCATTAGCCTTTAATTAATTTCGGGATGAGTGCAGATCTTAACTATGAAACTGGACCTCGCATCCAAAGCTGCATGGAAGTACCCGAACAAAGCTGCTCACACTGGAAGTTGTGACTATCGATGAAGCGAGCTGAGCTTTCACAGCAAAGTCATTAAATTTTCCTCATAAGTTTAGGAAAAAGCCTCTCTTTCCAGTGCAGATATAAAACTGACAGCTTGGGCCTAGGTTCTGAAGTCAATGAAAAAGCAGCTGCTCGCTTCATTGAGGTGTATTTTACCAGAGAATTTTAGCACCCCCAAAAGACCACTGTGTTGTTTCAGAAGCAACACCTGCCTCAAAAAGACACGCGATGCGACAGCCGATGCATACTCACGCGCCAAAGCGTCCCCTGCATCCCTAACGCCTGTCCAGTTGTCACGGTGCTGCTCCGGAGGGGCACACAGCATCCATGGCATGTCCTCAAACATCTGCTTTTTTTTTGGGGGGAGGTGATGATGTATTCTGCACCACGGCTTTCCTCAAAGTGGGTTTTGGACTTAATCTCCAGCCCAACCGCAAAGGAAGGAGAAGGCAGAGCTGAGCATTTTGCTGACTGAGAAATAAATCCACTTAGACAAGGCAAAAAATCTGTGTACACAGAGCATCCGATTCGGTTTTGGTTGTATTAGTGGCTGCTGAAGATTTGAGGACGATCTGAATTTCTCTTTAAACTGACGATTTTACATAGCTGCAGCTTAGATATAGCTCTCAAACTTGCGCTAGTGTAGAGCTAAATTAAACTAAGAGTACCAGTCAAGACGTAGAATATTATTCAAATATTCAAATATATTCAATTATCTTCAATAACCTGTATCCTCCTCCACCAGTTTACCAGTTGATCTCTGTCCAAAAGGTAAGAGCAGGAGTCACCCAGGACGTGCACTGGATCCCTCAGGGCTTCGAGGTTCTCCCTTTCCTCTCGGTGGCCTTGCTGACTTCCAGCTAAAAAAATTACCAGTAAAACCAGTAAATTATCCCATTCTGAGCTGCTCCAAGGATCACTGAGCCATTTTATCCATCTTTTTAGCCCCAAAATATCGTTTTACTGCCAACTGAAAGGCTTCTGTCAGAGCTGCCGCCCTGACAGAAAGCTGTGGGCTCTCCTGACGCCCTACTTTTGGCGGGAAAACCAGAAGCAAGGCCCAAACCTTGGCCCTTGCTGCACTTTGCACTGAAAACGCTTTATTCACGCTCTCATTTTGACATTTTGTCTCTTTTTCTCAGAGAAAATACACGATTGTACCTCATTTCACCTGAAAAAACCCACAATGGTGCCCAAAATTCAGAGAGATTTCCTGAGGCAGCGCTCTGGGCTTGCCGGTAGGCGCCTTTCCCAGTACCCACTATTACCATTAGTAATTACTATATTACTATTCCTGTAATTACAATATTATTATTAGATACTATTTCCAGTATTACTTACTCCATCCACGACACAAGTGTTGAGCTGCTTGGAATATAATCATTTATTTCTCTTTACAGTGATGGCGGAAGAATGTACAGGTGCTTTCACCCGTAGGTATAAAAATCTGTTTTATATACAGAGTCACAATAATCTTTCATTGGGAAATCATTCTGCTCTCCTGATCTGTCCTTACTAAAAAACACAGGAAAAACAAATATTTAGTACAGGCATCATAATTCCAGTAGGTTTGCAACCTGGCATCAAAAGCTCAGCTTTAGATTAAGGGTAACGTTCGATACTTAAAAAAGGACTTTAAGTCATAGGACACAAAATAAAGTTGCTTTTCAAATAAGATATATACATCAAAAAATAGGAGTCTAAAAAAGGCATTGGTTTTAATGCTATTAGAAAGCTATATAAATGTGCATGGGTCCATTTCTTCTCATAACGAAAGACCGAAGGAGAAAGTGCCTCTGTTTTTTTAGGAAGTTCCTCCTGGGACAAGTCAGTTTAAAGTACCTGGAAAAGAGGAAAAGAAAGAAAAGAAAAAAACCCTTTTGGAAAAGAAAAGTTATAGCTGTGGTTCAGTTCTGAAAGAGCACGCCATAAATAGTTCATAAAATTAATCCGCTGTGAGTAGGAACTCGGTGGTTAAGAGTCCCACGGATGCGTAGTTACTTTGTCCTTAATACAATTTTAATATTCACCCTCTTGGCACATTACCCTGCATCACTTCAGGCCTTAAATCACTGTCAAGATTCTCGTGTTTTAAACCCAGCATAACGTATACATAAAGTTTCTTAATAGAAAAAGATCTTACTGGAACATTAATCTGTAGAAAGGAAAACTAGACTTGCATCTTTCCAGCTGTTTTACTTTAATCCACTTACTCCAAAGTCTTGTTGAAGTCTATAAAGGGCAAAAAAAGCAGGTTTCTAGAACGTACGTCCATGAGTACATTTACACGTACTCTGGTTACGTACATTTAAAGAGGTAATGAGTTCAAATGTTCGTGAAACGCAGGGGCTGCTGATCCAACTGATTTCTGCAGAGAACCATAGTGCCAGAGCGAAAAATAAACAGATTTACCATTACAAACCAATTATTTTCTGCTAAATAATAAAATCCAGACCGAAAATTTGATTCTAAAACAGCGAAGGTTTGAGATTTCACTTCTTAAGGTCCTTTCTTGACTTTCTTTATCTATAATTAGACTTTTATAAGAGAATTACTCAGGGATTAAGAGTTTAACAATGAACAGCTATAACTTAAAGTAATTAAGAGATGCCAGTAGCCTGGAAAATATCAAGATTACTGGCCTGTTCAGTGGCCGATAAACACGGCGGGAAATAGCTCTTGTCCACCAATTAAAACCCCCTTAATTACACAACCACCTCCAGACTTCTTGGTTGTTACAACGCCTCGAGAAAAGGTCAGATCTCAAAGCCCTGCCGCTTTCAGAAATGAGCTCAATGGAAGCAAGAGAATTGCTTGCCATTCTTCTGATGAAACGGAAACATTTCATTCCAATCATAAAAGAATATTATTTTATTACGAGAAATAACCCACGGATTATTTTTCCTACTGGAAGCAGGAATGAGATACGAGAAGACGCCGTGGGAAAATTAATTTGCAGAGGTACTATCCATGTGCAAACACGGAATAAGAACCTACAACTTTTCTATTTCTTTTTCTGAAATTAAACTCTGAAGAATAGAATAAGGCCGGTTACTTTGATCGCTTTACCCCCCCGTTTCACATCAAGCATTAAGCGCCACAAAACATATAAGCAGCGGCTTCTGGAGACTGGGTTTTCGCTGTAAAGGATGAAAACTACTGGGGTTTCCTCTCTGGTGACGGTTGCGCTCACCTGATTTCTTTTTACGCTTCATCTCCGTTATCCATCTCCACATCGATGTCTTTTGTCGTATCGGCCGCTCGGGACAGAATATCTGCCATTAGTGCTTCCTCCAGCTTTTTACGCACTTGCTGCACCCGCTCTTCTTGTTTTCTGAAGGGAAGAAGGGGCAGAAACCTCAATTTTTCAAGCTCATTCATGGGTTGGGAGCATAATATTTGCATAAACGGTTATTCCTAGGTCTTGTTTCCCAAATTTGGGTGAAAAGACAGCTTTTCCCAGTTATTTTCCGGCCGGTTTTTCAGCCGGCGAGTTGATATCACCGGGAGCAATAACCATTAAATAAATCACAGCACTCCCTAGTCCTGACGAGCCTGGTTTTCTAGCAAAGAGCTTTTTTTAAGTGCTTAAAAACACAACTCTTCCTATGCCATTAATGCTACTTTCAAAGAATATTACTACCAAGAGCAAATAAGTTTAAGAACCAACAGCTCAAAAACCCCACTACTACTAAAAACTGCTCATCCCTTAGGTAAAGCTTTAGGACTTGGAGTATCTCCATTCGATTTGATTAATTTGACTTCTTCTATTAAATAAAACCACTTTGGTTCTCTCCGACACAAGGCCCTAATTCCAATTCGGGGATTTTTCTGTGGAAACTTGCTTTCTACAGCAGGATGGAGCAGCTCTGCGTTCAGGCGATTTCCTTCGCGCTTAAAATGATTTAATTTGTCCTCACTACTCGCGCTCTCCTCAAGCCCACACAGCCCATGCGTGTCCTTTCTCCCAGCGCTTTCAAATATCGTCTATTTTCGGAGATGCTCTAATGGAGAGCCATCAGCACAAGTGCTCATAGTCACGTTTACTCTGCCTCCATGAGAAAATTACTCCTGAGCTTCCCGGCAGCAGGGATCGCAGGTTTCTCCCATGAACCAGATCTTGTGGCTTTGGTCTCTAGATTTAGATATTATAACGTAAATATTATGAGATTAAATGCTAAAAATGAGGTTTTTATAGGGGATGGACTATATTATAGTATATGTATTATACTATGTTCTATAGCTGACTAGGCTGGATCGAGGTCCACGTAGCTGAAGGTTCAGACAACCCTAAACCCATGCCAAACCGGAGAGCATTCCAGATAAAATACCTCACAGATTCAGTACGGGAGAAGGCAGTAAATAGGGAATGCTAAAATCCTTCCTTGGCAGGCTAAGATTTGGATGTAAAGAGCACCAGGAACCACACCGTACTCATTTTACATACTTACCCTTTGCAAACCTAGCATTAAGAAGCCCAGAAATATTCAAAACTGAGAAATAACGCAGGTGCTTGTCCCTAGCAATAAGGAAGCACGGTTGTTTCTTCACCGTAGGAGGTGATTTAATGTTTTCCCAGCGATTGTGCTGAACCAAAAGAGGAAATTTTGCGTTTTCCTCTGATTATGAAAGAGATTTACCATCGTGACATGACCAGGAATACTTCCAGTTAAGCACAAGTCAAGCTGACAGCTATTTGATGAGCTGTAAACAACCGTTATGATCTCCCTGAAGAAGTCACGGCATAAAAGAATATAAGCTGGATATTCCCAGCAGCAAACTTTTCCCTCAATTCGGAAAGCAATCGTGCTGCTTTCCTCCACGATAACGGGGGTCGCATTCTGACACCGCCTCCTCGTGCAGTGTGGTTTCTGGATGGGAGAAAAACGAAATCCAGCTTCACACGAACTGTGTGGAAAGGTAACTTCTGGGAATATTTAAACTTTTTGTAGTCGTCCTGGTTTGAGCTCAACAGAACTCATTT
>NW_010158778.1:3540-12685 GCF_000695765.1 Mesitornis unicolor | reverse complement strand
GGTCCCTTCCAACTCCCAGTATTCTGTGATTAATAGCAAACTTATTTACATTTCTAGCATTCAGTCACACCCCAAGCAAGACAGCTCAACTCCACTTACTGTCTCATGGTACCTATACAGCATTAACACTTCATGCTTACCCTTTTGTGGCTCATCCTAAAGGAACCTGAGGTACCTGAATATCAGACTGAAGAGAGAACTATAAGGAGCTAAGTAACTTATTTTCCCTCCTAAATCCACAGATATAAAATATCCAGCAGGTCTCAACCAGCCAGATGAAGCATCACACTTAATTTCTAACACCACTTTCTGGAGCAAAGGCTGTTTAGAGGCATAACTGCTCTCAATACCATTGCTTTTTCTTTGTCATACCACTTATTTCACCTCTTTTTTGTATGAATTTCACACTTTAGATATGGAGCTCCCTCCCAACTTTGAAAGTGCTGATCCTGAGTGGGTTACGTGGCCAGATATAGATGCATTCTCTTCCCTGATCTTCCTGCATCTCATAGAGAAAAGTAAAGAAAAACGCAAGGTTTTCTCACCTACTATCATAGCCCAAGCCCACACAGATACAAGAATCATTTACCTGACACTGACTTTCCAGGTGATGAAGCACAGCAGAATAATCCCATAAAAAACAGCTACAAGCTAAGTCCATGTCCAATTGAACTTGCAGGAGTTCAAAGCAATTCAATTACCCACTTGGGAATAAGGCCAGACACCAGCCTTAACACCTCTAACACTTGAGAAAACGGCTCTGGACTCCTTAATGATCACAAGAAATCATTTTTTCCACTCTTCTGCTCACTGTACAGGAGTAGGAGGTACTCCAGCATCACTGAAGAGATCGTCTGCAGAGGTCCTTCCCCAAATTTCCACTAAAATTCACTGCTTTGTCTAATAGGCTCTGCAAAGCTCAAGACTTACAAAACCAGTTGTGCTTTTTCATGGAAGACCTATATTTGATATAATCTGCATAAGACGGATGTGGACTAGAGCTGAAGTGTTCAGCACAGGGCTGGTAATTGGTTTAAGAATGATAAACTCCCATCAACTGTGGCAAACAGGATGGAGAGAGATGCCAACCTGCACCCTTCTTTGACTCATGGCACAAAGCACTGGTGCAGGGTAGGACCCTAACAGCACTCGTGTGTGTATGTGCATACTGGGAGTAGTGAAACCTGCTATCCAAATAACCATGGAGATGGATGTCCTCCAGCTATTAAAAACAAAGAGAAGAGCGAGCAGTCCCCAGACCATGCACCAGTGCAAGGATCCTCATTGGGTATGACCACGCTGCTGCATTTCCATTCTACGTGAGGTCTCTGATTAGACAGCAAGCAGTTAATTTGTTATTATTTTAACCATGCCTTATATGATGCAAGGTTGTTTCCCCTCTCCATAGATCTGTATGTGATCCAAGGACACAAGCAAGGTTTCATTGACTCCTCCCTTCCACCTCTAACTTTCACCCCACCATCACCCACCCTAAAGGATGTAGCTGGTTCTCACAAGATGCTCAAGAGAGGGGCTTTGATTCTGAGCTGTAGCTGTTCCACAAACAGAGCAGTTGACCCATCAAGTGCAGCTATAGGACACAGTTGGAACAAAACTGGGACATTTAGGGAGTAACTAGATACTATCTAGTCTTCCAGAAATCAAGCTGTGGCCTTTTCTGTTCTTACCGAACAAGAACATCTCCTTTTATCCACAGCCAATTGCAACGCTTCAGAAACACCCAAAGCTTTGCACCATATTAAGCAAAGCTGCCTTCAAAACAGTAGTTGATGCTGTGAATTCTGGGGCGCAACAGAGGATTAAGGATCTGACTCATCTGAGCCAACGCTTATGCTCATCAGTTGCAACTCCAGTACTTTCAGTAGAGTTGCACCAGTTTTCAAGAGAGAGGAAAAAAAACAAACTCAGGGCTCGAGTGCTCATCACGTCAACGAACACAGAGCCGTCCTTACCCACAAGTTAGCATAATTATCTCCTGCAGTTGCATCTCTCCGTTCTGATTTTCAAAGAGGACTCTACTCCCATTCATCCTGATTCACAAACAAAATGTAACGCTCGTAATGACTGCTCTCATCCCCGGGAAACGAAAGCCTCGCCTTGCGGCAAGGAGGGAAATCAGGCTATGAGCTGATCCAGCGAGGTTAAACGTCACCGCTTCTGTTTATGAATGCAAAACGGCGGCTCATGAATGCAGAACGCTGCCATATGCTTTCGATCAAAACGGTGACAGTTAATAAGAGCAGCCCGAAACTTCTGAAAATAAATCCAACGTAATCAAACACTCACCGCTACACAAATTACAGAAGGCAAGCTGAGAGCAGAATATCAACATATCATTTCTTCAGGAGGCTTCAAGTTTCTCAGCTAGTTAAAGGGCCTCAAACCCTGATTCACTTCTTCTACATCAGTTGCTCTTCCACTCAGCCTTTGAAAGTCCTCACTGCCGATAAAACGGTTTTCAGTGGATGCTGGCAGTAAGCAAACCCGAGCAGTTTTGCCACTGATTCCTTGGGCAAGTCACTTACTCTGCTTTATAGCATCCACTTTACGTCTTTGGGAAACAGCAAGAGAACTTGAGATCAATCTTACAAGGCAAAAATACGATCTAAATGCCAATTATTGTCATAATCCAAGTCTTACAATAGGGACTGACCTCTGACTAAGCACAGGGCTGGGAGCCAGATACTTCTGAATTCTACTGAAGGCACAGCAGTAACTCCTTATCTAACCCCAACCTTCCCTTCTTTGAAAATCTGCGTTTCTTACTATTGTTGCAATTGTACGGCAACGAGGGAGGAATTCAAACTCAGAGGCTGGATTCAAGGGCAGGACGAGGTGCTAGGAGGACTAAGAAACAGTGAGAAAAGCTGTGGTGGCAGCCGAGTGCTGAACCAGGGCTCACAGGCCAGAGCTGTGCCAAGAGCAAAGGAGGAGCTCTGGGATTCGGGAGCTAACACTAAACTTTGGATACATAACCTCTGTCACAGAATCGCGGCCAGACTTCAATATGAAGTCTGCGAGTTGGAGTATCTAAATACTTTAAATACATTTGTCTACAGCAAATCCCTGTGAGGTGGGGAAGTAAAACTGCCCTCATTTCTGAGAGTTCACACAAAGGGATTGGCCTTCAGACAAGCCAAAACGACTTGGTCAGAGTCACGCAGGCGTTCTGCAAGAAGGCAAACCAAGCGCCTGGCCAAATATTTCGAGTGTTTTCTCACCACGCGCAGAGCCGTCCCACAGGGCCCATCTATAGCACCAGACATGACAAGGTGTAGGCCAGGTTTCAAGGAATGCCTTCACCAGGGCTTCCACCACCTCCTTTCCACGCGTAAAGAGAGAGAAACTTTGTGAAGGCTTTCAGGCACCTCCGTTGTCCCTCAGGATCCATCACCAGCTCTAACAACCAACGCATCTTCTTAAAAGAGAAAGCTGTTAGTTCAGAAAACTAAAATGCGAACCCAGCAAGCAACAGAAGCTTGCCTAACCTTGATTTTGTGCTTAACTATAAAGCCATTTTTTTTCCACTAGAAAACAGTCTGCAAGTACAGTTTTACTGGCACGCAGACTTAGCGAAGACAGCAATTATACTTGGAAAACAACTCAGGAATAGATAACAGTGGCTCCTTGAAGAATATAAATCATAATGGCAAAACCATGAGCTTTTGGCCACAGTTGCTTCCATATCAGAGTTTTCTTTTACTTAAAAGCATTCCAAAAAGAAACACAAATCCTAATTAATGCTCTTAAGGCGACAAACATCTCTTGTGCACCCACACCTGAAATGGGGAAATTTCCTCTTGCGTGACAGAGGAGACCCAGGCTGAATCCTCAGGGCAAGTCCAAATCTTTGTGTCCTGCTTGGAGAAGAACAGCTCAGCTCCAAGTCCTGAGGTTACAGAGATGCATGAGAGAGGGTGAACTGACCCAAAAGCACGTCATCCTTGCAGCAGGGGCTGCTGTTGCCCTTCTGCTTAGCTCCAGGACTTGGTGGAAATATCCACAGACTGGTTCAGGTCTCTAACCCAGCAGGAAAATCATAGAATCTTGAAATCATAGAATGTGCTGGGTTGGAAGGGACCTTTACAGCTCATCCAGTCCAACCCTGCAGTCAGCAGGGACATTGGTACCAGATCAGGTTGCTCACAGCCCCATCAAGCCTGGCCTTGAACATCTCCAGGGATGGGGCCTGCACCACCTCTCTGGGCAACCTGTGCCACTCATCTACCACCTCATGGGGAAGAGCTTCTTCCTCATATCCAACCTAAATCTCCCCTTTTCCTGTTTAAAACCATTCCCCCTCATCCTATCGCTCCATGCCCCAGTGAACAGCTCTTCCCCACATTTCTTATAGGCACCTTTCAGGTCCTGGAAGGTCACTATAAGGTTCCCCCAGAGCCTTCTCTTCTCCAGAATGAACAACCCCAACTCTCTCAGCTGTCTCCATAGCAGAGCTGCTCCAGCCCTTGGATCATCTTTGTGATGATCAATCAATCAACCAACCAACCCACCAACAGCTGCTTTCTGCCTGGGTTAGTGAGCTGAATTAGCTTAAAGGCGGCTCTGATTATTGCTATTACCAACTCAGCAGATGGGGACAAGCCATTTTGGTCAAAAGGAGAAGTAGCCGTAAGAGGCACAGATGCAATAAGATTTGTTTTAGGTCCTTTTCAGAGTGGTTTAGCTGCCTGTGAAATAGTGTCTAAACTCCTCTAGTTTATCTTAAGGTAAAACTAAGGACTCAGACAAGACATTGTTTCAGTTAAGGAAGCTTAAAATACAAACTGAACACCCCTACAGCCACCAACTATTTGCACAATACCCTGTCACTGAAGATAAAAAGAGCAAATTAGCAGAGTCCTGTTTCACTCAGGTTTAATTAATGCATTTGTGTCACATTTCAACGGTGCTGGACAGGTAACACAGCTCAGCCATACGGCGGCTTTCGAAGCCACCACATCTCCACTCCCTGCTGACTCTGGTACCATTCACATATTTGTTCTTTTCTTTCTGCTGTTTTTCCTAACTGATGACAAGGCTTCAATCTGGTCCTTTTTCATCCGTATTACTCACACGGATTTGCTTTCCTCTCAGCAGGCTTCTGCTCACTCCCAAGACAGCTCTGTCACTGCTGCAAGCTGGACTCATAAACAGCAGCCTGAAAACTCCGGTAAACTTTGGGTGACGATGCGGAAACTCTCTATTCTATGAGAAATCATATTTTGAGAGAGAGTTTGAAACACGTGACACCAACACTGACGGACATATCTCACCATTAACACATAGTAATTAATCAATGCTGCCGTGATCCTGTGAAGCACAAGTAATTACTCCAATTATATTTAAGGAGAAACCAATAGAGGTATACTTGCATCGGCTACAGAAGGACTTAGTTTCAGATAAATAACTAATTCTTGTGAGAAGAAAATCAAGAGTCTTTTCTTTTGATGACTGTATTAAGTGCACATACACTGGAATAAACGGGAAAAGCTGTTACTTCTCTGATGAGGGGTGGCAGCTGATTAACAGGGCACGTCACCGTGCCACAGCGATACCAGAAAGCAAGAGAACAACGTGTTCAGTTCTGGGCCCCTCACTAGAAGAAGGATGTTGAGATTGTGGAGCGTGTTCAGAGAAGAGCCACAAGGATGGGGAGGGCTCTGGAGAACAAGCCTGATGAGGAGCGGCTGAGGGAACTGGGCTTGTTTAGCCTGGAGAAGAGAAGGCTGAGGGGAGACCTCAGCACCACCTCCAACTGCCTCAAGGGAGCTTGGAGAGAGGTGGGTGCTGGGCTCTTCTCCCAGGTGATGGGGGATAGAACAAGGGGAAACGGCACCAAGCTGTGCCAAGGGAGGTTCAGGTTAGAGAGAAGGAGGAAGTTCTTTCCTGAGAGGGTCGTCAGAAGCTGGCACAGGCTGCCCAGGGAGGTGGTGGAGTCACCATCCCTGGATGGATTTAAAGAGCGGGTAGACGAGGTACTTAGGGATATGGTTTAGGGGGTAGACAGGAGCGGTTGGACGTGATGATCTCGGAGGGCTTTTCCAACCAAGCGATTCTGTGATTCTGTGTGTGTGTGATATCCAACTAAAACTACCCAGAGGCAGAACATGACTGAAACGTAGCTAAAGCACAGGAAATTAAAACTATATAATTCACAGTTTGGAAATGTACGTTAAAAGTTTGATTCAAAGCTCAAGCCGACAGCCTGTCCTTGTGCTCACACAAAGCACAGAGGAGCTCTAAGATCACTGCAAACTCTGAATTTCCAGCATAATAAAGGTGCACAGGGCAGTGTGGCCTTACCTCCAGACTTCTCTCCTGCTGTGAACTAGATCTTTACAATTTCAAGTGGTGATTTTAATACTGAAATCCAACATATTTCCAGCTAAAAGAAAGAAGAGGAGGTGGCTCAGGGGACTGGCAACAAAGTAGGAAATCACTAGTTTTGAACAGAAGATTAAGCCAGCAGTGACAGAAAATAACTCATTACTGGTTTTACCAAGAATACTTGAAATACACTGGTAGTTCAGTTTCCAACACAAAAAACCCAGTAGTCGTTATTTTTTGTTGTGACTCCCTCTGTGACTGCGCTGTCACTTGCACTGTGAATGTCCATGTGGCAGATGGATCATTTTAATCTGGAAATAACCCATCCGCAGACATCCGACTGCATTCACAGCAGCCCAGTTTCTTGCTACCTGTTCTCTAGACAGGATTTCTCTTTCCAGCTCCGCCTGACAGGAGGTACAATCACAAGTCAAGAGGGCAGAGTGTCTCAAGAATGTGATTGCCACTGGACAAGCGTTTGGTCGTGCCTATAAAAGAGGTTTGGGGAACAGCGATATAGGACTGGCCAGTGAGAGATGGATGACAGCGCAGAGCAGGTCAAGCCTCTCCTTTCAGCCTGACAAGCTTCAAACTCTGCATTCATCTGCTTCTTTAGCGAAGAAATAGCACGGATACCAATTACACTGAAGACTCATGACAGAAGTCATTTAAAAGAATCAACTAACAGGCTCAAATTGAAGCATGGGATTCAGACAACTTCAATTTGTACTGGGATTCAGGATGCAGCAGTGGTTGCTTGGACCAACACATCCAATTTGAATGTCAGGTCAGGTGCCCTAAATCTTCTGCCTTTGCTATATAACACTACACCCATGGTGTCCTCAAACCCTTTTACCAAGTCTGCAGTGGTGCTAAACTCTCCTGGTATCTCTCTAGTATCCCTCTGGTATGTTCAGTAGATGTATGGAGATCTCTCTTTTTAGCTCTATTTCCTCTCATCAAGGCTGACTTTAAGCAGTGCCTGATTCTCCTTCTCTTTCAGCAACAGGAAAGTAGAAATAACACATCAGCCAGACCAAGTGGGGAGTTAAATGTTACTGTTCCCTGGTTTAAATGCCTAACAAATACCAAAGCAGTGGAAATTTCAAATTTAGCAAACCACTGATAATCACAGCAACCGTTTCTCTGCTCTTTTTAGAAAAATTAACAGAAAAACACCCACCCCAAACAACTCCTGAGCATTCATCAATGAATTTTGGTGCGTTCTTTAGCTTGTACTTACACTACTGGAAAAGTTCTGAGCATACTTTACATGGGGATGGGACGTTATAAAGCCTCTTGGGGGTCTTCAGCGTTATTCACCATTCTGTAAGACACAATTAACAGACACGAGAACGTTAAGAGATTTCTACGACAGGCAAATACATCCTGACTTCTTTTTATCTGGTTTACAATCACACCACCAGCTTACAGAGGGGAACCTTACGGCGGTTTCACCAGGCAGGAGCACCAAATCACTTCTCAGGTACCAAATACAGGCACCTTCAAGAGCCTTCTCCATCACCCAACCCATCCCTCTGCTGAATGGATACCAATCAGGAAGTACAACCACGGACAAGAAAAATGCTCCCTGCATTGAATTTTAGAATATTGTAATTTATTATTTTAAATGGACCGTTAAAGCCTCGCCTTCCTGCTTCCCTTTGCCTTCAGTGGGAGCTCGGACGTGGTTTGCAATGGACCCACGGCCTTAAAGTCTGGTAAATAACCTTTTATACCCAAACAGCCCATGAATTATAAGGACCCAACTCATAAATGGGTACTTCACAGATCTAAACAAGGCCCAAGCAGCCGCGTATTCAGCGTTCGCGTTCACTCGCAGGTTCAAATGTGGCAACGTTCAATCGCGTTACCCTGGAGGAGCTGTAACTAATCCAGACCCGTATCTAATCACAGACACACGGCAGATACCCGAGGAGAAAGTTGACGTCTGGTAGCGTAATCAGTCCAGAGACAAAAATTTAAATTACAATTGATTCCTGTTGGCCACAAGTAAATTAATCTATGCGATCATTTAGCCTTATGACAGTCACCTACCCTTTTAACTCACAAAAGCTATTAAAAGGATTATTTGGCCAACATCCGCCAAGAGCTCAGAAGACAGGTACTATGTTCTGGAAAGGAATGACCTAATAGAATTTGCTTTAGCTATCACTGCTGGTGATGTCTTTCTCCACAAACTAACGTGGACTGAAAACACTTAAAAAGTCAAACTATTAACTGATGTGAAGGAGAAAGGCAGGATATTATATCCAGGCAGATGCAGAAAGAACTAAAGAGGATATTTCCACTTCAGGCTATGGTGTATGTGAGCTGGAACAGAAAAACAAGCGGGTAGAGGAGCACAGGGATTTGCATGGGATAACTGACTCTGCTCTGTAATGTGGTGTTTGTATAATACCAGCAAGGAGCCTTGTGGATGGACACATCTTGGCTCTTTGCAGTGGTCAACAATGGTCCAGATGCTGCACCGCTGACTCTTCCCCTATCTCATCCGCTATAGGCTTTCACAGAATCAGAGTATCAGGAGTTGGAAGGGACCTGGAAAGCTCCCCCAGTCCAACTCCTCCCAGAGCAGGATCACCAGAGCAGTCACACAGGAACACAGAATCACAGAATCCCAGAACGTTGGGGATTGGAAGGGACCTCAAAAGCTCATCCAGTCCAATCCCCCTGCCGGAGCAGGAACACCCAGATGAGGTTACACAGGAAGGCGTCCAGGCGGGTTTTGAATGTCTCCAGAGAAGGAGACTCCACAACCTCTCTTGGCAGGCTG
>NW_010158778.1:0-3443 GCF_000695765.1 Mesitornis unicolor | reverse complement strand
CCGAGAAGAGCCTGGCTCCATCCTCGTGACACTCACCCTTTAAATATTTATAAGCATGAATGAGGTCTCCCCTCAGTCTCCTCTTCTGCAAACTAAAGAGCCCCAGCTCCCTCAGCCGCTCCTCAGAAGGGAGATGCTCCACTCCCTTGATCATCTTTGTAGCCCTACGCTGAACTCTCTCCAGCAGTTCCTGTCCTTCTTGAACTGAGGGGCCCAGAACTGAACACGGCCAGGGCTTTGGGTGTCTCCAGACAAGGAGACTCCACAACCTCTCTGGGCAGCCTGGACCATGCTCCATAACCCTCACAGTGAAGAAGTTTTTCCTTCCTTTCCTTTTCTCATGTTTTTCCTCATTTCTCATGCTTTGTCCGTCGGGCATACACAGACCATACCAACCTTTATGTGGCTTTTTAATTTTATTTTCTTTTTCCTTATGAAAAAACTCGGGACCTCTCAGGGCAAAAGGCTGCGCTGAGTGGGCTACTTTCTTTATCCAGAAAGTCGCCACCGATTTCCTATGGGTTTTAAGCCTGTCCCCATATGACTGCTCCCACCCAGATGTGGCAAAGGAAAGTGCTGGGGGGTTTTGGAGAGGGAGCTGCCAAGAGCTGGCTGTTGCCATCTCCAAAACAAGTCGTTTGGCCCACATTTAGGCCTCAGGTTGCCTTATTCCCCCCCTAGAAAAGGAGGCCACCAAGAGCAAGGTCACAGATGAGTGGTCCCAGCAGACCACAGGTCACGGGAGAGAAATGGTGACACCAAAGCACTGAGGGATGGACCAGACAAACGCAGGGCCCTTGCAATCAGCCACCCCAAACCTTGCCAAAATACTTCTACACCAACACACTTCTTGGTTCAATCTCTTCACTGCATCTAAAACATTTCCCCTGAAGCAGGCACAAAAAAAATATGAGATCATACAGTTGACTTATTGCCAAATTTTGAGTTTAATACAGAGAGCTGTTTTGTTTTCTGAAGAGGAACAAATTAGACTTGAACATATAGCAAATTTCTGAAGGTTAATGATAGAGAACTGGATTTCTCAAAGGGAGATTTGCTTCCAGGGTGAGCAGCATGGAAGAAGCAAAGAAAAACCCCATAAGAGTAAAGAAAAGATCATCTTCCATCATCATGAAATGCAGTATTAAAACTGGAATATGAGGAGATGAGATAAAGGGAGCCAAAGAAAAGGCTGCAGTAACTCAGGTGTGAGCTGACAAAGGCAGGACGATGATATTAGTGATACTAATGGAAAAGGAAAATAAATGGCACAGACCTCCGAGGTTATAAATGAAGAGTCATTAGGACCTAGCCCAAATACGGGATGTGAACAGAGGAGGGAGAAGGAACTTCTCCAAGATGCTCCAGATGCGTGAGCACAGACAGAGGATGAGAGCATCCCAGCAGAAATAAACTGCATGAGAAAAATCATGAGAAAATGAGCAAATAAATAAGAGGAATTCTTAATTTTTGCTACGTTGGAGGTTGAGGCAGCCTCGGTTGCTGGACCTATGAATGCCAGGGCTGTTACAGAGGAAGGAGAGAATCACACACAGAATGGCTCGGTTGGAAAAGCCCTCTGAGATCATCACGTCCAACCGCTCCTGTCTACCCCCTAAACCATATCCTTAAGTACCTCATCTACCCGCTCTTTAAATCCATCCAGGGATGGTGCCTCCACCACCTCCCTGGGCAGCCTGTGCCAGCTTCTGATGACCCTCTCAGTAAACAACTTCCTCCTTAGCTCTAACCTGAACCTCCCTTGGCACAGCTTGGTGCCGTTTCCCCTTGTTCTATCCCCCATCACCTGGGAGAAGAGCCCAGCACCCACCTCTCTCCAAGCTCCCTTGAGGCAGTTGGAGGTGGTGCTGAGGTCTCCCCTCAGCCTTCTCTTCTCCAGGCTAAACAAGCCCAGTTCCCTCAGCTGCTCCTCATCAGGCT
Organism: Mesitornis unicolor; assembly: GCF_000695765.1. Taxonomy (NCBI): domain Eukaryota; kingdom Metazoa; phylum Chordata; class Aves; order Mesitornithiformes; family Mesitornithidae; genus Mesitornis; species Mesitornis unicolor. The sequence goes on along the minus strand of NW_010158778.1, from coordinate 1,502 downwards.
TGTTCTCCAGAGCCCTCCCCATCCTTGTGGCTCTGCTCTGAACACGCTCCACAATCTCCACATCCTTCTTCTAGTGAGGGGCCCAGAACTGAACACAGCACTCGAGGTGCGGCCTCACCAGTGCCAGGTACAGGGGGATGATCACCTCCCTGAGAGAGGAAGCAGGGATCCCCTATGGCTGCACTGGAAAGGGTCACAAAGGCTCGGACCCAGCCTTGGTCTAAAGTTCAGCGGCATAGAAAGACCTTCCCTGCCCCCATTCACAGGTAAAGGTTGCTTCAATGGTTTTAAGGGCACACGGGATGGGAAACAAGCAAACCCTTGCCTGTAATTTTAGTCAGCAAACATAACCTAAAGCAACGTAACTTCCATCACCAATGAATCACAATTCTGCAATCAAGAATCAACGTCCTTCGTCCCCTCGGTCTCCTTTTAGCACAACCCGAAGCACGGAGCAGGTCTGGTCACAGCAGCAAGGCAGGAGTCACCACTATCTACGGCTGATACGCCAGTAAGAACCCACAGACCTTTGCCCTTCTCGCATTATTCATTAAATAAATTATCTGCTCACCCAGGGAAAACACGGCCAGCTCCTCTTTCCTATTTCTGGGACAGACCATAAGAAAATTTTCCATATTAACATGGAAATCATGGCCACAGTTGTAGAATCGGACGTAATGAGCAATCTCCTCCCCAGCTTAAGTTGCTATAAAGGCAGCTTAAATTTACAACGGATGAGTCTTGGTGGCAATCTGTTTTTCAGATATTAAAAATCTCATTTTCTCGGTGCCAAGGACAAGTGGAAGTGTGAAGCACTGGAGTATCAACTCCGCATTTGTCTCACTTGACATGAAATCATTCTCATTTTAGTTCAGACTTGTAATATATTCTCGGGATCCACTTCAGTTTTCTTCATTTCTCACTGGATGCGATTAAATGTTTTGAAGTAGAGCTCACCCTGATCCACAACACCCTGCAAAGCAAGGAGGAAGTCACTTGGTAAAGATGAGGCTGATATCACCTCTTTGGAAGAGAAACCCTTTTTCCCTTTTAATTTCTGAGTGAGTCACATAGTAAAAATATGCTGCCATCACTTTGTATTTCACTAAAACCTTCCTTGGTAAGGTCTTAAAAGGCTTTACAAATCATAAAATCACAGCATGGTTTGGGTGGGAAGGGACCTTAAAGCCCCTCCAGTCCAACCCCCGTGGGCAGGGACACCTCCACCAGCCCAGGCTGCTCCAAGTCCTGGCCAACCTGGCTTTAATAAATAATAAATAAAATACTAAAACCTTTTGTCCTTGGGGAAGAGAAACGTCACCATTTCGTCAACAGTAAAACATGAACAGAGAGGTTAAATTCTCAGGGTAAAGCCACACAGGAGATATCAGTGGCTGAACACAGTACCCACCTCAGGACAGGGGTGCCACCACTACAACAAGACCATTACCCTACCACAGAATCACACAATCACAGAATCATTCGGTTGGAAAAGCCCTCTG
>NW_010158777.1:0-33564 GCF_000695765.1 Mesitornis unicolor | reverse complement strand
AGCGCGGCGGCGGCGGCGGTCAAGGGGGCGGGCAGCGCTCGGCCGCGGCAGCCGGGGCTCTCCCAAACACCGGACTGGAGTCCCGCCCTGCTGAGGAGCGGGACGAAACAGGATGAACAGGCAAGGGGAGGCGTTGGAGGTCACGGTGCAGCCTCTCATGCACCGCTTGTTTTGCCCCTCCCAAATCTACCCTCTGTGAAGAGAGCAATGCAGCTGCACGGCACCTCTCAGCCAGCAGTCCCAGGATTGTTCCAGGTCCACACAAGGGCAAGACAAGCATTGAGCATCAGCTCCAAGGCTTCAACACCACCTGTGTTCAGTCTGCTGCACATCCCAAGATTTTTGATGCAGGGTGAATCAAGGCAACGCTGCCTTCTCGACAATGAAGAAACCAGAACTGAGTTATTTTTCATCTGTGACAACTGTGATTGTCCTTAATGTTTGCTAGCTATAATGCTTTGCAGTTAAAAAGCCACATTACTATATGGTTTAGACATGCAAAACAATTATCTACCATATCCTTCACCATCATTGGCTTCAACAGAATTTCTCTACTACAAAGCTGGAAGACAGTGTGAGATGCACCCCTTTGGCACCCAGCTCATCAGTTCTCCAGCAGACCAGATCAAGGATACTGAAAAATTAACAACCTGAAGACACCCACATTAAAATAATTTGTTAGTAAGCCACACCAGGAATTGGTGTGCCAATTACAATAATTGGCTTACTTCCCAACAATATTGGGAACAATGTTTCTAAGTCCCACACATATGGTTTAAGAGTCAAGCTTCAAAAACTACTTTCAACTGTCTTGCACATCCCTTCCAAATACACAATCAAACATTTTTTACCAATGTCAGTAAGGTTCAAAACCACTAAGTAAGTAAAAATGAAGGGAAGTAAAAATATAACTCAAACAGAAAAGAATCCCAAAGCTGCCAAGGCAATTCACTCCCAGGATGGCTTCAAAAATCAGACTGAAGAGAGCAAAGACAAAAGCTTCTACTTGGGTGCTCCCCAGACAAGGATCACGGTTCCGGATTGCAAGGCCCACATGGCAGGACATGACCTCGGGACTGTGTCCAGGTGGGAGGTTGTACTCGCACATGTGATGCACCCAAGAATAGCAGATGCTCTGTGTTGCAGCCACTCTCCACATCAGTTTATTGGTAATGCTGGGATCCCACAGCACACGCTGCAGACCGATTGATTAACAGCTGAAACATAGCAAATTGCTGATTTAACTCATTTCTCCAGATACAACAGATGCCGTTGCCTTTAACACCGAATAATTAATGTTTATTATTCATCTCCACTCTATTCATCACAGAATAGATTTGTACACGGATATTCAGCAGCTACCAGATCAAGACCAGCCCTAGAAAAAAAAACAAACCTTAAAAACAACGCAACATGAGCTCACACCTGGCCAGCCTAAAACCAGTTTCCAGTTCCTTCTAAATGCCTGCTCACTATCACAGAATGATGGCAAATTTTTCCATTTCTCTGACATCCAAAAGACCATTTTTAATATGCATTTTTAAATCGGGAGGGGAAGAGGGAGGTGGAGTAGAGGTGGGAGGGGGAACCTGCAACAAAAAAATGGGTCTAAGCATAAATACAGGAATAATAATTTTATAAAGGCTTTACTGAATGCTAAATACTGCAAGCCTCAGCCCACAGCCGCTGTAACGCTGACATTTCCCACTTGCCGATCGCATCCTCCACCGGAATCCGCGCCGCACTTTCCACGGCGCCGCTCCAGGAAAGCGGGCTTCTTCCCGGGACTGGAATCAACCATTTTTCATCCTCCCGGGATGACAGACCCCTTCAGAAGAACCACTTTTAAGAGCAAACAAATACCCGGCACATTCCTTCAACCCTCTCCGGAGCATCCCGCCCCCCTTTCCCGCATCCCTCCTGGCGGCGGCCGCGCGTCTCCCGCGTCCGGGGCTGGCCCCCAGGGCTCTGCTCCGGTCCCTGCGCTCCGCTCACACCCATGCTGGAAAGATTTACCGCGATCGTCGGTTCGGGATGCTGCAACAGCTCTTCTACAGGTAGTAAGTCATACTCGGAGGTTGCTCAAGCTGCCTATTCATCACAGCTTACCACCAACATCTCATAAGGCTCCTTGTAAACAAGACTTATTGTAACATAACCGGCTTTGCTGGCATCCCAAGGAGCATCAACTGCAGGTCCTGTCATCTCTCTTCACCACCAGACTGAGAACCTACTCCAGCTTTAAGAAATCTGCCATTAGTTGGCCACGCAACATCAGGTATCCCAGAGCAGGGGCACAGAGCAAGGGACTCCATGTTTAACACTCTGTAAGAGCCCCAAAATTACAATTGAGTCTCTTATGCAATGCCTTAATTCCAGGGGTTCTGCCCACAGCCCACATGCAGCATCGCTTCGCTGGGCCCAGCCCAATCGGGCTGAGATCCAGGCAGGCCGAGCAGCAGCAGTGCGTTCCCTCCTGCCCCACTACTCCTCCCGCCACGCAATTAGCACAGATCCGGTCCCAGAACAGGAGAAGTCCCTCAGGCCCTGGGACAAGAGCAGCCAGAAGCCACGGCAGCCAACCCAAACAACTCATTTGGCTGAAAGCCTACGCCGTGTGTCCTGAATGGCCCTCGGCAGCAGCTCCCGGTTACCTTTGGTTCTGCGGGCAGCTGGAAGCAGAGAGCACGACACGCAATAAACAGGGGGCTGCACCCACAGGACCTGATGCCACGGAAGTACATATCCCTCATTTACCTCACCTAACTAAAATGTTGCACGTGACTGTCCTACCTTCTGCCAAGTACATGAAATGCCTCCAAAATATTTTGCTTGACCCTCTCCTTGTCCCTCCAAGATACTCACGCTTGAAAAGCAGTACCAGGTAAATCCCCCACAGTTCAACACAGCCGTTAAGGGGTCACATCTGCCACTTTTCATCCTACCGCCGAGGTTGAGCCTATCTACGCTACTTTGAAGATCTTCATCAGTAGCAAAACCAAGCCCCAGTGCATTTCTAGAGGCAACATAAGGCTTTTGAGTATGTGGAATATAATATTTTGATTCTGCTCACAGGAAGTTGGCTCACGTCCCAACACTGCCAGCTAATTAGCAAAACCCAGCCTGACAACTTAAAATTCATAAACATGTTCCACACAAGAGGAGCATACTACTGTAATTTAAAGTCTCAATTTTCAGCAACAAGACCCATTCGTTTATTTTAATCCACACGGTGAAACGCAGGTAACATGGGTGTCTCAAATACATCTTTGAAATGCTTCAAGTAATCTCCACACGGACTTTTGCTCTGCACAGCCTTTAAAACCACAGTGCTGCAGTACGAGCTGCATCTGTAGTGAGAGACTGTGCACTGCTGAAAGGAAGCCACCAATTAAATACTCCATATTAAAAAAAAAAAAGAAAACTCAGATGATCAGAAAAGGCACAGAGGGAGCCCTGTGAACGCAGCATTCCCTGCTTCCCATTCCAACTGATGCTCTTGGAGCAGTTTCACACCAACACACGGCACCGACTACTGAACGTGAACAACTGCAGGGATGACCATGCTGGAGGAGAAGTGTTATTATTGTCCAAAAACAGTAAAACAAGTTCACTGTGACCAGCTCACATTACTGGTACTGACTTTATAAAGCACAGAATTCTTGTATCATTACAAGTGATAAAACATAGGCTTGGCATTTTCTCTTTTCCCAAGAACGCTTTCTGCAAATACCCTTGAATATTTCCTTAATTCCGTACAAGCATTTTACAGCCCACCAGCAGATTCAGAACAATCGCCACTCAAATGCAGAAGCCCAGATAATGAGAAACATATGCCTCATTTACATTGGTGGCATCTCAGCATTAAAATTTCAATCCTGAGACAGCCTTGACAGGTTTGCCTGTTCTACTGAAAGCTTTAGGGGTGCACAACCCTTGTCATGCTGCTTGTTTATATGCCTATATTTTGCTTTCTATTGGACAACTTCTAGTCATTTGAATCTTCACTGCTCTCACCATCTCTTTTGAAGAAAAACAAACCTAAATCTGATTTTTTTGCACACTGCAGGTTAAACTCTAGACACACAGTATCATTTCAAGTAGTTGTTTCTTCAACAAATTGATTGTGGAAGACAAAATTAGGTCACCTGAACAATTCCTGCAGTAATTCAGACATGATTTCACTTTCCTCTTCTAGAGCTACCGTGCTCCATCCGCTGTTTGTCATTACAGATCAGCGCTCAACGAGGAAACAAGAGAAGGCATCTGGATGAGAACAACATTGCGCTGGAGGGTACCAGCAATACAGAGACCAAACTCAAGGTCTCTCTCAAGCCACAGGGTTTGCATTAAGCCACTGATCTGTGTTCTTCTGTCACTAAGCACTTGTCCATTAAAAGAGGCCTGAATTCACTGTAGGCAATTCTTTACTAAGATGAAGAACAGAGACATCTCACAACAACACAGAGAATAGGAGCTACCAGCGAGAAGTCAGCATTTGCTAGCAATAATGATCTTACTGTCAGCGCAATGAGATCACGTTCCTGTCCTAAAAAACACTGGATGCTGAGCAGGAAAGGGAATAAGGGTGATGGGATGTGCAGTAAAAATGCAACTCAGTCATTTGTCTCTCTCTCACCAGGAGAGAAACAAAAACATCTGCGCATCTCTAAGGGAAAATAAGGTTGCAGCAAGCCCATTCCAAGTCTTAAATACCCCTCCCATCCATCACAGAGATATCTGAGGGGGCTCACAGGGCACCAGGCTTCACCTGGTTGACCGCTCTGAGAAAAGGTAATGCAGCACGCACACACCGCGCGTTACAGACGCGCGCACACAGAGACACGCAGCGCCTTACAGAAGCGCGCACGCCCACACACGCATCTACACAGAAACCCTACCAACTGCAAGAGCAGTTCCTCATGGAAACACAGGCTGCTTTCTAACTTCAGAAGGTTGGCACTGCTGCTCCAGGAAGGTGACGTGTCTCACTGCCAGCGCTATTATGCCATATGGGATAACACAGTCCTCAATACTTTTCCTTTTTATTTCTAAGTGTGGATTTTAGTACTTCCTTTCATATAAACTACACCTATTATGTACTTCATAGCCTAAAAAAGACTCATGCTTCTTAAGAATATATTATTTTATAATATAAATACAATAATGAAATATCTTTGACTCATACCCATTCATTAAAGATGAGTGATGGGGAAATAGGAAAAATAAAATTGTTAAATCAGCTATGATTCTTTTACCATGATATTGTTTTTAAAGAAATCTCTTATCACACAGCTTCATCAAATTCCAAATTGCATATAATTTCTGATGCCCAATGTGGCAGATTTTATCACCGCAATTTACTTAACTGAACAAACCACTTTTTTTTTTAAAGGGGAAAAGCACAAGAAGTCTTCAGTTCTTCTGCATTACTAAGACGATCCTTCTGATTTCCGCCCTCAAACTGCTGGAGTCATTATAATCAATATACTTTGCCTATTCATCTTCTTTTCTTCAGTGTAAACACAAAACAAAACACCTAATTGTAGCTGGATTTCTACTGAATAAAATAGGATAGTCCTAAGGGATCTTCTCCCTAAACAAACGTGCATCCAGAGAATTAAATGGGAAGATGAATCTTGCAAGCTTTAAGTAAAGGTTTTTTTAGATCATGTCATCCGACAGAAGAGTTGTAAACTTTTGCTGCCATAGGACTTAGTTGAAGCAGCAGAGCACGTAAAAATAAGATGAGCCATAGAAATTACACTTTCTCCTTCATTAATACTTTAAGCTAAGACACTGAAGCTTTACAGTACCCCTGTCCTGACAGTGGCACAGCGAATCTTCCCAGTGGTAAATCTGCCTAGGAGGTGGCACAATTAACTTGGTTTATAATTCAGTCGTTCCCCAGGGCCTTTGGTACGGAATGGCCAATATCAAAACGTCTCCATTTTGTGCTCTGCTGTAGCACAGCATTTCAGTGCGTGGGCAGGAGAAAGCTCACAGACTTGTCAGCAAACTCCAACAGAAGGCTGTAGGTAAACCAGGCTACTGCATAAAAACAAACCAAACCATTTCATATGCAAATATTGAACGTTCAAATGAGGCAGCAGGCAGCGATGCTGTAGACCACCATCCTGAGGCACTCATTAGAGCTGCTCGAAGTTGTCCTTGCCCCTGCAGTGTTAATATTGAGCTATCTGCAGTTTCATCTGCTCCTCTGGGGAAGGAACAGGAGTTACCGCTCACTGCAACCCTGCAGTCAACTTGCCAGATGATCCCAGAACTCAGCTTCCACTTTAATCCAAGCTGCCAGCATAGACCATCTATCCACCAGGATAACTTCAGAATGAATTCTCTACCTTTAATTTCCTTGCCAGTATAACCTATGTGATACCTGCTGCTATTCTTTTCCTCTCCTAAGACTCACACATTGAACAGCGGCAGCGAGGCACCCCAGCCACCTGAGCGATGTTCAGAAGAAGATCCTCCAGTACACCCCAAAAGGACTGCTCCTGTCACCCAGCTGCCCTTTCAGCTACCGTAGGCAAAGCTTCCAGGAATAAACTAGAAGATAAGCTCACCTTTCCACACACCCAGTGCTCCCTTAGGGGGTTGTTAACAACAGGCAAAGTTCATATACAATGCCACTTCAGAATCTCATTTTAAATACAGCTAAAAAAAAATATATAAAAGCCATGTTTGTCTCAATAAGAAACAGTACAAGTTAAAAAAAAATCCTTAGCTCATTTTAGATATTATTCCATTTTCCAAAAGGTGTTTTTTAACTCAGACTATCAACCATTCTTTAATCCCCATCTCGTGCACAGTAAAATACTCTGACAAGCAACATCAGCACGCAGTTCCAATCCCTCAAACGCAGCATTGCAACTTTTCCTCATTACTTATGAGGCTTCAATATCTTACGGAGCAGGAAGATTTCCAGGTGCCTGCTAGCTATTCAGTGTTACTCATTTCTAGGCAGGCCACTTTTCACCTCAAATCATTTACACACTTGAAGAGACTGCACTGCAGTAAGGAAAAAACAGCCATCAAGAAGTCACTTTTAGCTAAACATTCATATAGAGAATATTGGAAGCACGCGAATTTGTCATGAATGACAATCTAGTTGAGTATTTTAAAAAAGTCATGTTACTATCTGCATGAAGTCCAAGCAGACTTCTTGAGTGCCATGAATTCAGAAGCTTAAGTTTTTATGAAAATACACTAAAAGCATGAAATTTAAACCATCAGTATAATAAAGAGGGATGTGCTACGACACCTGTTAACTGAGCAGCCTAAGAGCTACTGGCTACACTTTTGCCTAGTAACAAAAATGTTAATGTTTTAACCAGGTATGCAACATTTCTCTGCAAAATGAAGTGTCATAACACATCGCAAATATTTGTCTCCTGATTTTTTAACTGCAGGCAAGAAAATGAAGAGGGCAAAGAATGGGACTATAATGGCCAGTACCTGGTCTCATCCACAGGTGGGTAACAGAAACGCTCAGCTATGGTGTGTGCACTACAGGTATTTTTCCAGATACAGCCATTCCATATTCTCAAACTGAACATATTTTGGAGGCTTGTGCTGCAGTTGCAACTTTACACTCTCTTTTACAGCATTAGAAAGGCAGTGCTGTTTATTACTCAAACATAAGCCAAAACGATATCACAGAATCACACAGAATCACAGAACGTCAGGGATTGGAAGGGACCTCCAAAGCTCATCCAGTCCAATCCCCCTGCCGGAGCAGGAACACCCAGATGAGGTTACACAGGAAGGCGTCCAGGCGGGTTTTGAATGTCTGCAGAGAAGGAGACTCCACAACCTCTCTGGGCAGCCTGTTCCAGTGCTCTGTCACCCTCACTGGGAAGAAGTTTCTTCTCAAAGTCATCTATCCATTTACATATATACAGTCATAAATGTGCACACACACAGTTACATATAACACACACGTTGTGTATTTTATATGTATATAGCTCATGGCTTTGTAGTGGAATTAGACAGGCATGCCTTCTGATCCAGTATGAAAGCAGATGGATGGACCTGCTCAGAGCTCTACCCCCAGGTACTGTATTCAGTAAGTCACCTATGTATTACAGAAGGCTTGAATTAAAAGCCTGCTTAATGCCATTCTGTAACTAAACAAATCACAGCATCCATGAAAGCTTTTACCATTTACTGAAACTTTAAAGTGTCTATTCTCAAAAATGGAATACAGCAGTAAAGATAAGATAATGTGAAATCAACTTGAGTAGTTGTGTTTTCAAGCCATCCTGGAGCTAAGACACAAAAGGTCAGGAAACGTAACCAAGATTTTTTGGGTAGGTGCTGAAAACTGCAGACTGACCCAAGGGGCACTGACGTACAGGAAATACAGTGGGCAAAATGAACTATGCAAATCAGCAAACCCAACCAGGTTCAACTCGCAAGCAACTTGCCAAAAACTTTATTTACTCAGCAACTACACCTGCCTACCTACCTTTAGCTTTACCACTCTGCCACTTCTGCAACTCTAGCCTGGTTCTGCCCTTCATAAGTTATACCACACAAGCCTCTCTCTTGTCCACCACAGCCTCCTTCTCTTTCACTTCAGCAAGTTACACTGTGCAGTACAACCACTCATTTCAAGCACAGGCTCACTTACGTTTCTGCCTGTAGCACAGGTATCTTGGTGTGCTCCACGCAGCCACCCAAGAGAATGGAACGACTCCCGTGCATTGGGAAGGAGGAGGAGAAAGGGCAGAAGGGAAGGCTACAATTAGACCAGAAAATAATTCTTTAACATCCAAGCCCAATGACAGACAATAGCTGCTTGCATTTACCTTCTCAACAGTGCAGCAAGGTTAGAGGAGAGAAAAAAGTCAAGTTACAAGTATCTGCATGTGCTGCAATGATCTCTTTTGACAAAACAGACCACAAAATATGGATTTTTCCATATATCTTAAAGAGGCCGCAAGACTGCTTCTGCACACCTTTTTAGGCACTTATGTAGCAATACAGTGGACAATTTTCAAGTCCTTATTACACTGAAGGAGCAGCAATGTGAGAAAGCAGTCAAGGAAGATGAAGGGGCTTGACTGCGTCCTTCTAGATTTGCAGGACTTAAGCAGCGGGTAGGTGGCAGGAGGCAGAGATCTGAAACACAAGGTTACATCAGCTGGCAAACGCTCTTCAATACCAGCACTCCGGTAGTTTCAATAGATTTCTGCATTTTCAGTTTGCCTCCAAGTAACAGACAAAGACACTACTTAAACACAAGATTAAAACCCAAAGAACGGTATTTTCCGTTGATTAAAGACATTTACAATAACTTCTAAAAGACGTACGTTTGTCTCAGTGCAGTAAGGCAGTACACAAATTCTCCCTTACAGATAAACCATTTCACACACTATTTTTCACATCACGTTGCCCATAAGAAGCATTACAATAGACAAGCTGGTTATTATGGGAAGACCTATCAAAGAGTTCTAATGTAGAAGACTCATCTTTTACCACTTCAGAGGATCTGCCTGAAACAGAAGCATTTATTAACTCAGAGACCATCAGGAAACGCAGCTCTATCTCTGAATTTTGATTAGACGAGTTCTGAAAGGATAAGCTCATTCCCGAAGCCAGCCCTTTCACCATACACCAGACTATAGAAATGTGCCACTTCTTCCCCGTCCTCCACTTCAGCTCCTGCCCTCCCCCATCACTCAAATGGTTTCCATGCCATTTCATTAACAGGATATAAAAATTAACATAATTTTCTAACATGCAAAAAAAAGGGGGGGGGAGAGGGGTTGGAAAATTCACTTCCTTGCTTTTGCTGTTTTAGCTCCAAAGCTAAGCAAGCCCAGCTGCTCAGGAAATACCATTGTAATGAACACATTATTGAACATGGAAGAATCAATCGAGATTTCTGTCAAAAATTTCACATGCTGCAAAGAGCCCAGCAATCAAACAGCTCTTACGAAATACCTCTCTGCCATGTTTAACAACTTCATCTCTCAAAATTCAGGCACATGATCAAAAATACTTAAAAAAAAATTCACACATGAAAGAACTGAGTTAGAGTAATTTCAATAGGAAGCCAGGAGCTACTCTTCATTACTAACACCCGACATAACACTGCTGTTTTCCAGATATTACATCTACTCCAGACAAATGAGGAGGAAAAAGAGTTGTAGCTAAAAACTACTTCCTTTCAAATAGCAAGGCCTATTCACCTATGACGGATTTAACCTTGGATTCTTTTTACTGACACATTTGTTGACAACACACAAAAGGCGCTGACTGTTTTAAAGGGCAACTTCAGCTTATTTTGTTATAAATACCTTAATACCATGGAGGTTTCACTTATCCAGCTGACAGTGATGAACAATTCTATGATGCCCAAGTTCATACAGCTGCTAGAGGCTCTCCACTACAGCTATGATGAAGAAAATTCCCAGGGTACCTATGCTTTTTATTCAGAAATTTTGTAATTCAGTGTGATTAATACTTTCATCACTCTTAAGAGGAGAAAGCTACGGGTAGATATAGCATCTCCAGTTACCTAATGGCAAGGTAGAAGACAGAATAGGACTTCTCTAGGAAGTGAACACCAAAAGCACAAGGCACAAAAAGCAGCAAGCGAAATACCAGTTAGAGACTGGGAGAAAAGAAAAAGAAACCAACCTCAAACTCAACCAAACATCAAAACACCACCACACTTCAGCACCGCGGCAGCTATAGATCAGAACAGCTTGCTGAGACAAGTAATGAAGCCCCCATGCTCCAAGTGGCCCTGCTTTTCATGGAGCACCTACACCCAGGAGCTCCAGAGGTCCCTTTTTTCTCCATGCAGGTTTCACGTGTCCCAGTGCAACAGATGGGCTTGCTTACGGTATCGCTCGTGATTTTCATAACGCTGTGCCACTCCGAGGCAAACATCTCTCGCAAGTCTGCTCTTCCTTCCCAGAGCAGATGGAACATCACTGCCTATTCAGCTGCTTTGCCAAGCAAAACAGTGGGATTCTTACTAATTTCCCCAAAAGAGCCCTTTGATGGCCTTCAAAATCAGTTTAGGCCTTGCGATACAAAGGAGGATACTGTGAAACTGAAGTTGTTCTTGCAAATTATAAATTCCTCCATGGCTAAGCTGAAATACCAGCATTCTGATGTTTATGAATTGAACATGAATTTCAAGCGAGATCCAAAACACTACAATAATGGGTGAAACACTGGTACACACACATTAATCCACAGAAAATCTTACATAGTGAATTGCTGTCACGTCAGAAAGCCACCCTGTGCTATGTCAAGTCAACAAGAGATAACAAGTGCCAATTAAGCACAAGATTCCTCAGTAGTTATGACCATACAGGGTAAAACTACTCAGAAGTTATTTCATTTAATATGTTTATTTACCCAATAACATTCAATATTTTAATTTACCCAATTGCTTAAAGAAGGCTAACACAGAGGCATTATTCAGAGAAATTATTTTCTATGCTTTGACTCAGAAAAGCTGTGTCTAACACAGTGCAATGGAGAACACCTTCACCGTCCCCCACAGCTGCTTGCTTTATCAATGGTACCACAAGGAATGCCCAACAGATGCACAGACAGCTTTGCATTATCATCCTTGGATATTTCAGCCCAAACTTCTTCAACCGTGCATTTTCAGACTTTTAGTCAGGACAACAGATACCAGGGGCTTTTGTTACCAAACAACGTATGTAACAGACTCGACTACATCAAGGATAGCTCAGGCTACACTTTTGCTATGTTCTGCTCTACAACAGTTTTGTTCTGATAAGCGCACAGAGAAACAGCCACTCCATAACATCGTTCTTTTGAGGCAAACATGAGTTTTCGAGTTCATCCGGCAAGGTCAAGCATTCAGAAGAGTTCAAGTTGCAGAGCACATTCCTCATCAAGCCAAGGAGAACACTCTCCAGCTCCTGCTTTTCCATTTCTGCACAAACACAGGCTTGAAGTCGGTTGCTCACCTTGAGTTACACCTCCATTCCAACACCAGTCACCCCAGCTTGCTCCAGTGACACATGAAGTATTGGAAATGAAATTGCTAATTTTGACTGCTTTGGTTATTCTTCTACATCAACTTCTCTGTAGAAGAAATAATTACTTTTAATACTACCTTTCAAGTCAGAAATACATAACTCATCACTCACTCTGAAAAGTAAACTAGATTTACAGAATGCCTAAATCCTGCCACGTAAACTGAAGTATACCTGGAATGGTTCTCACACTGCACTAAACCAAGCTTACTGCCCATGCACTAGCGAGGTTTTCATGGTTTGTTTTGTATTGTTTTTTAGCCACTTTGACGTCAAGCTATTCCTAGTGGTAGCACCTTCTATATCTAACTTGGGCAATACTGGGAAGCACATCTTTTTTCTCCGATTCCAAAATGTGCAAATTTCATCCCACAACCACTTAAGCTAACACTTATATTAGTGATGCTCTTAAGCATTCTAACCTTTAGTAAGAGGCTAGCCCTTCAGCCAACTCATTAGTTCCTCAAAACACTTCCCCCAGTGTGCATTTGAAGACTGGGTCATACAAGTTGTTGGATGAGGATGATGCTACCAGTGCATCCTTCCATCTAACTGGCCCCAGACAGGGGTGTGAGTAAATTTCTTGTAAAAAAAAAGCATCCCAGAAAGTCTAAATACTCTACTGTTTCTATTTTGAACTATTCTTTTAACTTGGAGTCCCAGCGTCTCCTCATGGTTCACATTAGCACAGGGAAGTTGTGGATGCCCCCTCCCTGGCAGTGTTCAAGGCCAGGTTGGATGGGGCTTTGAGCAGCCTGGGCTGGTGGGAGGTGTCCCTGCCCATGGCAGGGGTTGGACTGGATGAGCTTTAAGGTCCTTTCCAACCCAAACCATTCTGTGATTGTATGAAATTAACTTTTGTCTTGGAGTCTCTGAAGTTCTGACCTCAGCACGGAGCAAGCTTGGCAAACCAGAGTCCTGAAGATCCTGACGCCAGAAAATAAAGCGAACACAGATTTTGAGGCTGCAGATTAAAAGCCTGTGTTTAAGTTAAGATTAGCCATAACAGATGAGAGCTAAAGAGATAATGCATTTGCCTTCCTGAGTAGAAAGAATGTGCTATGTCAAAACTTCATTCAAAAATTCCTGTCTGTTCCACCTTGAAAAACAATGAATGGCTGTATTTTTCCTTCTCTTATCATCAGGAAAAGATTTTCAAGTATGCTCCTTCACCTTTTACTATGACTTTTATGTCTGAGTTAAATAGTTTGCTCTTCGAATTTGTGAAACCAAATATCAACAGCTAATGACTGTAAGGAAATCCTTAACTGGATGATTTACACCCTCTTGATTCTAACAACTGCTCTGTAGAAATGTTAAATCGTGCACAATTGCTTGTACCATGACTCCTACTTTTCATTACACAGCAGAAGTTCCCAGAGTTAAACCTTACAATAACATAATGAGATAGAAGTTTAGCATATGCACATTAATAGTTATTTCACCAGGGAATGCCACAAGACAGGGTCCCAATAAACACTTGATATCTGCTACTGAACCAAGAATAAAGCGTGCTACTCTGTGCCTTGTACAGTCATTCAGTAATCACAAACTGCACAGCCTATCTCCATTAATACTTGATAGATTATGCAGTTTTAATAGGCTTACTATATAAAGACATTTAATAGCAGATACTGTGAAATGTGCTAGAAGTAATTCCATTGCAAACAACTTGAGATACAGCACAGTCAAGACTGCCTCTGCACTTCTTATCCCATGCATACGAACTAAGATGGAGTCACAGAAATCACCACAGGAGGCAAATAAAGCAAACCAGGGCTGCTCTGGATTGCAGCTGAGTGAGTGCATGCAGACAGTCACTTCATGTTACCGAGTTGCAAACACTTCTTTTAATGCTTATTCAATAGCTTATGAGCACCTCATCACACAGAATTGTCTGAGAATTAGACAAATATGAAGTCCCAGATTTGAGTTGGATGCACAGCAAGAATGGGCAAGTACTGATGAAACTTCCCCGTTTCCTCCCATAACTTTAAGTATTAAAAAAAAAGAAGTCTTTAGAAAAGGCTTTCTGAGAAAAAACCCACCACTGTTCACTAGTTCATTGAAAAACAGATGAGCCGAATAAGCTGGCTTGAAGATTTGTCAGCGTCTTTTAAGAGATTTGGTATTTCTGTTAACTTGAAAAGTCGTGAATTCAATAATCAGAACACTCTTGAATAATGTTTAGTTAAGACCCAAATGCTGTAACAAAGGTTATCATCAGTTATATTTAAAAAACACATTTTACTTGTGAAAAACTCATCTTTATTCAAACTATTAAGTGATCTGAAATGGAGTGAATTTAGGGCATTATTTAATAAAGCAGTGGCAGACAAGTCTGCTGAAGAAATACTGACTTCTAGAACACACATGGTTTGCTAACAATTAATATAAATAATTTTGACCTCACCAGCAGGAAGTTTTAAAAATAGGAAAAAACCTAACAAAAAAACATCCTCACAAATCTGACAGCCTTTAGTCAGCCACTGCCTGTGCAATTCGTTTTCACAACAGCCAAAGCACAGCAAATGCACCCCACAGTAAAAGCGAGCTTAGTTCCTTCGTAAAGAACCAGCAGACTGGCTGTTGATCCGAGATGTGTACACTCAACGTTGAAAGCTGGAAAAGGATGATTTTTGTGTTTTGGGATGGTATTTTTGCTTGTCTTATTGTTTTAATACTGTGGGCGGGAAGGAATAATTAAATTAATTCAACAGTACTTGACAGCAGTGAAGCAGCACACATTCCTGTGTTGAAAAACCCGTCTCTTTTCATTGCACACTGAAATTGGGAAGTTAATAGCATGAGGAATTTACTTAGGGGAGAGACTCCAATTGCTGTCCCATTATTTCTAGGATTTTTTAGGTGTTACAATTCTCTTTTCATGTATTCATCTTTAGCAATACAGTAGTAAGAAAACTAACTGAATTATGTCATTCTGTCCAAAGAGAAGTAGCGAAAGTGCAAAAGGCTGCCAACTGCACCTTGGTAAGAAGTACTTCTGTGCAAAACTCATTTACTTCCATGGCAGTTTCTCTGGTAGTTTCTTCAACAGTCAGTGTGTTTAATGTGAAGAACCTGAAGTAAACCTATCTTCACAATTAATATCAAAGAATATCATTGCGTGATCACAAGAGGGTGAGAACATCAAGAGGAACTGGATTATCTAAAATCTGTATTTTACACTCAGGTTAGTGACTGCAGTTCCTCCGACTGAGGCCGCTCTGAACTGGCTAACGGGCACAAAACCTACAACTGATTCATCAGAATCAAAAAGCTACCAGTGAGGTTACCCAAACCACACAATGCATCTGCCATCTGAACATCCATTTGGTTGGAAGTAGAGGGTGGCAACGGCACTGAAGGCAGCTGGTCACCTGCAACTGGTGAGGAGGCCAGGACATTTGGTGTAGGGCCTGGAGTGAGAAGGGCCTGCCAGGCAGTTCACCTCCAGCAGGGTCCAAGCAGCACTGTGCTGCAAGGCAGATCTTCCACACAGCAGGAGATGTAGAGACTCATCTGCCACGTGGACGCCAATCTACCAGGCAGGCAAAGACTGGCCCTCCAAAATAAAGACAGTAACAAATCAGGGAGCCTTCAGCCATGATCAATAGCTAGTTAGCGTTAGGAAGTGTTGGCAAAATAGGCTACATTCTTCTGCAAACTGTTTTACTGAATTTGGAAGGTCTCGGTTTCAAACCACCTCAATAGGCGTGTGGGGTTATAGTCACACGCAGAGCATTAAGACTTGGCTTTCACCATGTACCTGTCACCTTTTACACTTGGTTGACAGCCACAGCTTTTCCTGGAGCAACAGGGGAGAACACCTGATCGCTGTAGCAGAAAAGGCTGTGCAATCACCAGCCAATCTTTCTTTCCTTGCCTCTGGCTACTCTCACAGGAGATTAAGATCACATTCAAAGAAGTCAGGAAAACAGACAGAGACAGCTACCTTAGCAATCCCTTAGTGTCAAAGCCTACAGCTCAGACAAGTCCCCAGCAACGTATGCACAAGCATTACTGACTGCTTACCTGGGCCAGCTGGACCTAATGTGGGTTTCATTCCTCCTCAAATCTCCGTTTTCATGTATATTCTTGTTTATGCAGGGGAGGCAAAACAACAGAACAGAAAACCTACCTAAAAACCTTTCTGCTCTGCAGACTTGCAAAACAGCAGGGGTGGAAGAAGAGTGGAGGAGAGCTAGAGAATGGGGAATACTTCTAGAAATGTTGTCAAATACGGGTCACGCTTTTCTTTCCAACTGCAGGTAACAAACAAGACACGTTTCACACAAGTTTAAAAATACCCAGCCTGACCTTGCTTTGCGCTGGAGGCTAGACTAGGTGACCTCCTGAGGTCTCTCTTAACCTGAATTTTTCTGATTCTATGATATAGAGGTGAAGGTTTAAAAACTAGTCAAATAGAGTTATGCTATTTGAAGGTCCATTTCAAATTAAAAAATCCGTAACATTTATATAACAGAAGGCAAAACTGACTCACATCGCCCTCCTCTTAACATTCGGCATGGTGTAACAAATGCTACTGGGAAAGAAAAAACATCAACCACTCAGCAGATGCTTTCAAACAAGAGAGATCACCTCACAAACCTCACAGTCCGTGCTGCTTTACACATTTGCTTATCTCACCCTTGTAGAGGGAATATCTGATTACTTCAGTGTTCACATTGCATAGAAGCAGTAGTAGTTACTAGCATAGTACCTTATTTTACTCCCCTTGCTTCATCCCCTTCATGTTTGAAGACAAACGCATTCCACATTTTTCCTGCTAGCTGGTCTGCAATGGAAGCTACTCAAAAATGTTTTCCCCCGTTTCTGGATCATCCTGTTAAATTCCAGCACATTGAGCTTACGTTCATTGCCTCTTAAGGCAAAGAGGCTGCCTCATTATGAAATATCTTCTTAATCAACTTTGTGCTTACCATCCCCTGCTTGCAAAGTATTAGCAGGAAATAAAAACTACCCAAGTACAAGGGATACTCCGTTACTGAATCACTAAGCCTAAATCCAGTTCCCTTGCATCTCCAAGTGATGCCTTTTTCAAAGAAAACCCAAAACAACCAAAAAAAAGACCCCACAAAAACCCCCAACCCTTCAACCACTCTTTTCTCCAGTAAATTCAAGAATATGTGCATTACAACATACGAGCAAATCCTAGAGAATAAAGCAATTCAAGAGAGATTTGCACCCCTCCTAGAAGCATCTACATCTGATGAAGGTTCAAGCTTAAGAAAACAAAGAAAGGATTACTCTTATTTTATTATTATGCCAAATGAAAAAAAAAACTCTCTTTAAAGCCATGGTGATATTGCAACAATGCCTCCTGATGTAAGTCATCAAAAATGAATAAGCCTCAACTGTATTTTATTTTGGAGTATCATTTACAGAAGATAAGAACCATGTCCAGAACAACATTCTTAACAAGAGACACTGAACTGTCATTTCTAAATATTTTGGAAGCATAAACAAACAACTGCTCAGTACCAGAACCACAGAGGCTTTACATCAAACACCAGATATTACTGAGTGGAATTAGAGGTCATTCAATCATATGCTCATCCTGTGAAAGGCTGCTAGGATGAGTTCCCATCACCTCCCAGTGAGAAAAGTGCTGAGAAAGGGACAACTCGCATATCCTTACCTTTGGAAAAGCCATACTAAGTGCTTTAGCTACAGGTAACGCTTTACCCTGAAACCCTTCCCATCTGCACGGAGGTACTTCTCCCTCCCTCTCACTCCCCACCTCCCAAAGGCCAGCTTTCTCTCTGGCTCTCCAACACTGAGACTGAACATGTATTTGTGCCTAATCTCCCTCCCTTTCCCTCCTGACAACAGCATGGGTAACCCAGCAGCACTAAAGCAGGGACACCACAGCAGTCTTTGATACAACATGTAGCATTAGGTATCCCTTTTTGCTTGAAAGCACTCTGCCTTTTAGGAGTTCGTACTTTCTAGTCCCTACTTTTTATTTGCCTTTTTAAAAAAATCCCTAAGTACTTAGCTACAGTATTTTCTCCAAAGAAAACCAGTTACTATTGCTAAAAGATTAATCCTACCATAAAAAGCAGTTTCAGCTGCATCACACAAGACGCAGTTCCAAGACCCAACTCTTTCTCCTGTGGGCAAAATCAGCAAGCCTCATCTATGGATCACCAATACTCCTACTTCAGGGGCTGTCAAGCTTGTCTGCATCTCTGCAACAAGTGATACGACCGTTTTCCTTGGACAGTTTTTCAAGTACTTTCCAAGTCAAACACAAATTGTCAATCAGTAGCACTGCTCGGGGCTTTTTTTTTTTTTTCCCCTTTTTTTAAATAATTGTGAACATGGTCAGCAGCTCTGAATAAAAGCAAGGTCTTTGGCACTCTAGGTAGGACTACAATTTCATGTGATATATGTACTCCTCTATCCGGTTCAACCATAACCATACAACAAAAATCAACTCCAGACAACTACCACCACGTTCGAGTCATTCCCCTTACACAGCATTATTTTGTGAGAATGCCACAAGACCTCTCCAATTTAAAAAAGATGTCTATGAAGTTAAGATTTGCTAACACTCCTTTCAATCCCAAACAACATCCCAAAGACAACTTTTGAAATTCACACAGTTCTTCCTACAAATTTAACTAATCAGACCTAAAACTGTTACTCTACTATTACCATCAAAATGCTACCATTCAAGTATTCACAGAGCTATGGTGCCAAAAGTTCAGCTTCTTCATTTTAATTAAAAATCCGTACCCATTCTTACACTATCTTGGTAGTGGAACTTCAGGAACTGAAACTGCTCTCAAACTCAAGACATCTCTATGTTAGGGAACTCACCAAAACAGAGACAAAATAAGAAGTGATTGATACAAATACTTATATTCTTTCAATTTTTTAACACATACAGAGTTTGTTCTTCACACAGGCCTCAGAACGACCCGCTTGACAGAGTAAAAGCTGACGCTGACATCCAGCACCATCATGTATTTAAAATGCATATTCATGTATATGAAATTCTTAATTTGTGATGGGTTTTATACAGGTGCTTAAAGACAGCTAACAAAGGGTTCATTGCTCATTTCAGTAACTCATGCCTTTTCCAATACATACAGTCCTAGCTTAAGATGTTACTGAATGTATATATATATATATTCCTACTTTACAGCAAATTATAATCTTGCTCATGTATTGCTTTAAGCACTTATACTCACAATGGAAAGAAACTCGAGCAGCTTCGCATGTATTCATAATTTAACTGTTAGGCAAATAGAGTGCTAAAGGTTATTCTTCAGACAGGGAAACAGATGTTCAGGCAAAGGGAAATTTTTCTCAAGAGGAGATACCCAGGAAGTTTGTCTTTCCAATCTCCTCCAGCCCACAGAATTTCCCACCACATTTATCCAACTGGGAAAAATTATGAATCAGCCTCTGATTTAACTGTGTATATAGCAGAAATACCAACTCTGAGGACTTCATCACGTAACATTATAAAGCACTTCTAAAGCATTATAAAGCATTCATAACATTATAAAGCACTCGTGAGAATCATACTAAGCATACACACTTTCTATTGATAACTTAATGCTTGTTAAAAGCTTCAAAATAAACTTTCATTAGTCTAAAATCTGAGCCATTCAGTTGATTACGCTTAAACAGAGCACTCGCTCTGGCTTTTAAACAGCATAGCATTTCACAGGTAAGTTAAAGACCATTGGCTAAGCTTCCCAAATGTGGAAAAAGGTCTTCATGAAGAGAAGGGGTGGTAATTTCCTTCTTAGCTAGTTACATGCTTGCAGCCAGAGAACCTGAGCAAAGTCAGCCAGCAGTCCCAAAGATGCTCACAACTCCGAGGAATCCTCTTTACAGCACCCACGGGACAGCTGAGGTTGCAAGGAACCTCTCCAGACCATCCAGAGCAAACCTCCTGCTGAGGCAGAGTCACTGAGCGCAGGTTGCCCAGGACTGTGTCCAGGTGGGTTTGAATATCCCCACACTCTACAACCTCTCCGGGCAGCCTGTTCCAGTGTATTTGATCACTCTCATTGTCTCAAGGCATTTTCTGGTGTTCAGATGGAATTTCACGTGTTTCAGTTCTTGCCCATTGCCTCTTGTCCCATCAGTGCACACTGAGAAGAGCCTGCCTCCCTCTTCATTCCCTCCCATCAGGTACTCAAACACATTGATACGATCATCCCTGAGCCTTCTCTTCTCCAGGCTGAGTTGACCCAGCTCTCTCAGCCTTCCCTTACACAAAGGATGCTCCAGCCCCTTCATCATCTTTGTGGTCCTGTGCTGGACTTGCTCCAGTAAAAGTCCGTATCTTTCTTGTACAGGGGAGCCCAGAATTAACAGCAGGACTCCAGATGCAGCCTCATCAGTACTCAAGAGAGAGGAAGGATCCCTTCCCTCTGCCTCCTTCAGTTTTTCTTCAGAAAAGAAATGAAATTCTGTCTTTCACTTCTTACAACCATGGCAGTCATTGGCAATCAGTAATGTAAGGCTGAGGCTAGGCTAAGGACTGCCATATCATTGCCTGCTACATATGTTTCTTATATCTAGCAGAATTTTTTTTAATGCTGAATTTAACCTCTTGTACTTGCCACATCTTGTTTCATTCAGCACGAGAAATAAAAAAGTACTTAGGTATCCCACAATAAAATAACATTATCATAACACATATTGCTAGCTCACAAACACTAAAAGGTTACCTGTGGCTCAAGTTTAGTGTTTCCCAGTTGCCAAAATGAAATATATATTTTGTTTGGCAAGCATTCAACTGCATTGCAAATAGCTGGTTCAGTTATGTGCAATAGTGGAAGGCTGTGTTTCAAAATGAGGATAAAACATTTATCTCCAAAAAGAAGAGGATTAGCTATTCATTTAGTGTTGCTCATATTAAAGCTAGATCCTCCTGATGATGGGATGCCCTCTAACACTGTTCTAAATCCTCTGTGGCTCTAACATGTCCTGTCTCTGAGAGATCTTTAATTTATTTTACAACCCAGCAGAACAGGAGAGCTCTTCACCAAGCCACTGTATGTAAAAAGAGGAGCTGAAGAGGGCAATACACCAGCAGGACACACACAAAAGTTGTGGCTAATTACACAACACGTCCTCAACTCCTGACCTTCAGCTGGTCAGGATGCAATTGCACAGAGTTCCCGAAAAAGAAAAACCATTTGCAGAATAATTTAAAAAGAAGTAGGATCAAATAAACTCATAAGTTCTTCTGTATTTAACTTGTATGCTGTCACAAAAATAAAAATCAGACAATAAAACAGAGCTTAAAAAAATTAAAAAAGCATAAGTATTCAGGTATATACACTGAAGGTACTGGTACAAAGCAACTAAACCTAAATGTTCTCTTCATGCCAGCAGCATTTGGCTTATACAATGGATTACAGCTCCTCCACACAGGAGGGGTAGTTTGAGGATAATACAATATGAGTGTGTGAACAATGATCAACACACAAAGGTTTAACATACAATGGTTTTTGGTTACCCCAAAATTAAATGAGTCATCTGTATCAAGTTGTGACCTGTGTCAATGATATATTAATATAACTGACACAGGGAGAAAAACAAAACAAAAAAACCAAACCAAAACAAAACAAACCACCACCACAAAACAAAAGAGCAGAAACACCTCTTTTCCAGCCTGAGCTGGAAAGACAAAAATCACAGAATCACAGAATCGCTCGGTTGGAAAAGCCCTCTGAGATCATCACGTCCAACCGCTCCTGTCTACCCACTAAACCATATCCCTAAGTACCTCATCTACCCGCTCTTTAAACACATCCAGGGATGGTGACTCCACCACCTCCCTGGGCAGCCTGTGCCAGCTTCTGACGACCCTCTCAGTAAAGAACTTCCTCCTTATCTCTAACCTGAACCTCCCTTGGCACAGCTTGGTGCCGTTTCCCCTTGTTCTATCCCCCATCACCTGGGAGAAGAGACCAGCACCCACCTCTCCACAACCTCCCTTTAGGTGGTTGTAGGTGGTGATGAGGTCTCCCCTCAGCCAGTAGTATTAAATAAAGAAGAATATACATGTTCAGGTAAGAACATGACAGAAACATAAGCCATTTCTATCATATTTACTACTGGGGCTAACTAACACCTTTATTTTTTGAGGGGAAAAGGGGAATCCTGTAGCACTGGACAGCTTCTAGATCGGACTTTTCTGCTAATGGCTGCATTTTGGTGGCAAAACCCACCAGCCTCATGCAGGCTTTGGACAGATGTTAACACAAGTTATGTGTAGCTTAATGTTGCTGATAACAATAAAATTATCAACTAAGAGAGCAAAATATACCAACTGAACCACAATTCAGAGTGTAAATCTTTCACCTTAGCCTTTCTGAACTGCTCCAACCATAGTTAAACACAACTGACCAACATTTAGCTTGGAAAAGCACATGTTTTAAATTTCTCTTGAAAAGATGTCACGTTTTAATTCACAGCCCTTTCAGAGCTTTACCCAAGGACATACCTGCTTATCTACAAATATTACAGATATTTCAGTTTGCTCTCTTTCCAAACAAACAAACTGTAAAGAACATATCCGTACTACAAACATAGCAACATCAAACCATGCTCATCTGCCATCCAATTCATTGTGGGAAACATTTGTTTCCAATTCTTGATATGCACAAAAAAAGCCTGGTAGGAAGCAGCTGCTTCAACTGAAGCACCCATTTTCTTCAAACTGGTAGCACACCTGCCAAGGCAAAAACTCCTCCTTTTTCTATTTTCCAATTTGCGTATCAGAAACTCCTTAACAGCCCAAAGATTGCTCTAAGTCACACCAATTGATACCACTGATACAATGATTGTTTGCTCTTCCAGCCGCACTGCAGGACAGATATGACCATTTCATTTAGCTGAAGAAGTCTGTTTCCCAACAGACTCACAAACTACGTTATCACAGCAACATCCGCACATCTATTTCCCTGTGCTGGTCACAATAACACCATCGAGCCATCTTCCTGAAGTTTCTTACGGCCACGTGCTACCACCTGACCTTCATTTCTTTTGCAGCATTACATGATATTACCTCTCATCCTCAGGACTTCTTTCAAGTGCACACAGTCACCTGCACAGTGGAATAGTTCCAGTCGTACGTGATTTTTTTCAAAGCAGGCAGGAAAACCGATTTGTATTTCATTTGTACGATCAGCTCTTCAAGGGGGGTTTTGCAGTACCAGATTGCTGCAGGTAATTGAGATTCTCCTTCAGTTCAAACATTGCTACGGCGAGCACGAGGGACAGGGAAGATATGCTGATGTGCCGGCTGGAATATGAACGAGTGGTGTGACCTTCCCGTTTAATGATCTTTTGTATGTGTATTTTGTAACAGTATTCCACATCCGAGTATCCGTAGGTATGAAGTTCAGACGAACATAATCAGCTACCTAAAATTACTTTCTCAGTTCCTTATCCATCATTCAAACAGAAACTGATTCTTCACTTCCTTACCCACATTGAAGTCCAAGAGCATTCATTTCATTTCCAGATATTTTAACTATTTCCAGCTAAATTTACTCTTGTTTTTCCTGTCCTTCCCGCCAGCCCTTCAGAAGACTGTTCTGCAGTGAATTTCTGCAGGGAACATTTGTAGGTTCCCCTCCCCATACCTAAATTATTCTAATTACCTTAGTGATGCTTAATGGAACAGCATCCTACTTTGTTCATAATACCCAGAAGACAAATGGTCACCTAGCACGACAATTTTACTTCCCCCTGTACTTCCCCATCTCTCTGTACCAAGCTTTCTAAACCATTTGCAGAGAAAGAAAAACTGCATGAAAAGGATCCTTTTTTTATCATTCTTTCTTAAAGATATAAAATCCTCAAAATGTTCAAGTGAAAAACAAAAACCAAAACCAAACAAAACCCCAAACCAAACAGAAAGAGCATTTTGAAAAAAAAAATACACTCCAGTATTCCAAACAAAGGCTGCTTTTGCCAGCCACAAGGAACAAAAGTGACACTCTTCCATTGTCTACAGGAAAGACAGTTGAATTTGATGTATGTTGATAAACACTGAATGGGAATAAAAAGCTTGCAGAAAGCCATGCACTTGCTGGAAGGCAAATCTGAGGATCTGTCAGCCAAAATAAATATTAACATGTGCCCACAGACACACACAGATGCCAAGATCAGGTGCTGATTTGAGAAGAATTTCTTAGGTACAAGTTAAATTAGAGGATTTGAGATGTTCTGCACAGCAAAGGCCATCTACGCATTAAAATGAAGTGGCAGAACACAAACCAAAATAAACTCCAAGTCCAGTTGTTTTAGCCAACACGACACTGTATTGTTAAATCAAAATGTGAAAAATGGGTTTTCTTACTGTTCACTGTAGAAAAGTACCACCTCGGTGAGAAACAACAGGAGGAAGGCACCTGGAGCAATTGCAAACCGGAGCAACGCATCGCTCTGCTTCAAACATTTAATGACAGAAACGCCAGTCTGGAAAAACAAGGAGCAGAGCTGGGCTGCTGGGAGACCCTGGGTCAGGCTGCACCCGAGGGAGGGCCGA
Source organism: Mesitornis unicolor (assembly GCF_000695765.1). NCBI lineage: Eukaryota > Metazoa > Chordata > Aves > Mesitornithiformes > Mesitornithidae > Mesitornis > Mesitornis unicolor. The sequence continues at coordinate 8,955 of NW_010158777.1, read as the reverse complement.
GAAGGGAAGGAAACCAAACAGGCGACTGATAAGATCGTACCCCTGCGCCCAAGAATCTGAAGTGACTACAGCTTTCACCCTAATAAAGAACATCTTTAAAAGTGATCCTGAACATCTATGGGGAGAGAGCAAGCTCAGGGGTTCAGCCCAGGGCTCACAGTACAAAACCTGGCTTGAGCTCTGCTCCTAAGAGGAATGTAAATTAATGTTCTTATTCCTCTGGCTACTGCCAAGGCTGAAGATGCCTTCTGAGACTTCCCTGGCAATGTGACACGGTACGATTGGGACTCATTTTTCAGAAGCAATCCGAGTAAGCAGTAAATAGACCCACTTCATCTTCTGAAACCCATTTAAGATATCGAACAGTACAGGAACGTGTGATTTCAAAAAATCAAATGCATCATCATCATCATCCAGTGAGCTTCCCTGTCTCAAAGGATTTCATCTTTCTGGAGGACCTAGTGAAAGGATACGACTCCTGAATGAAGAGAGCTGCTACTGCTTCTCTAAGGGGCTTGGAAAAGAGCCTGTTCCCATCTCACCAGCGCAGGCTCCCGGAGCAGCAGCACGGCACAGGTGCGTGCAGAACAGATACCGATGGTCCCAGAAACCAACCAGATGGTGGTACTGGTTGCAGAAAACCAAAAATAAGTGCTTGCACTTTCTTAAACATACCAGCAGCTCTTCTGAGAGATGTGAACAGAGGCAGCAAGTCCCAGTACCTTTCTGAAGTCAATGGTTTCTAATGCCCAACAGTTTAGAAAATCATTATAGATCTAGAAAGAAGCCAAGAGACTTGCTCCCAATCTAGCAGTTTTGATAACAAAGCCCAGTCTCTTTACCTTGTCTTCTTGTAAATTGTAAAAACAATTATCCCTTTGAGTTCTGTTTACTGTAACTTTACCATTTCAGTCATGTACCTCAGTACTCCGAGGTCTACTGAACATTTGCTGTTTCCTTACTGTATAATTAGGCCTACAGTATGGTATGAATTTTTACCTCGTCCCTGTTGTTTTACATTAGATAAATACACTTCATGTTGCCCTCATTCCATACCTTACACTAGTTTAACTTGGTAAATGACATTCTTTGCAAAAAATGTCGTCCTTGCTTAAAATACAAGCTTCTCAACCTCAACAAATATCCACAATGTCAGGCAAAAATGCTGTGGAAGGGAAGGGTGGCTCCCCCAGGAATTTGTTATGCCTTTAAATCCACTGGGCACACTGCACTTAAAATTCCAATAAAAATATGAAATAGCAAAATATCCCCAGAAATGATGGCACAGACTCAGGAAGAAGGGCCAACAAGCAAGGAAGAACTAATAGGGGAAGAGGAGCAGAGCTAAGGCAGAATTGGGAGTCAAAATTCTGTATTTGATAACCCAGCCTAGAAAAATCCTAAGTCTATGTCAGGAAATCCAGTGTTGGTGAAGTTATCAAATAAGCAAGAACTAGAAACTCACTATTCTTAAACAGATGTGGTAGTGACCTAAAACAGCAGCAAAGAAAATCTCAATCTACAAAGATTTTGCTTGGAATTATTCCCTGCAGTCAAGAAAGTAATTCACAGATACACTGTTGCTGCTCATACCACACTTGCTTCTGTGCTGAACACATTTTAGGAAGTACAATAAGAACTGTACGAACAAGCAGTGTTTTAGTTGCACAAAATTACACTACTGTTTACTTTTGTATAGCATTAAAACTGAAAGAAGAGTGCCTTTCCATGTAAGGGATCTAGGAATCCACAGAACCCACAAAACAGCCAGCAGGCAAATGCTTCTAAGAAGTAGGTCACTCCCGCTGCTTCAAAATTATTTACAATCCCCAACCAACACGTTATAAACACAACCAGCATTAGCGTTGTAGGCATTAGGGTCAAACCGAGCACATACACTTAAAGACAGGAAGCAAAACGTTGCATTTCAGGAGTCACTCAAATAACACATAGCGGCTTCCAGCAGCCACCTTTCTCAGAACCACGCTGCACAACAGAGCAGCAGTTAACTGTGCATTCAGACAAAATGCTGCTGAAAAGAGGCACGACTGCCAAAAGCGAGTTGCACAAGACACCAAGGTGCATTCCACGAGAATTTGGACTCGGCCGCTTTGGAAAGTGTCCATTTGGTCTCATGAAAAAGCTGTATTTGACTACTTTTCCCTGTTTCCTAGACAAGAAAAAAAACTCAGTTACTTTCAAACTTCTGACTTGCAGTAGCCCAGACGTTTTGCCAGTTCCCCATGCGCTTCAGCTGATCTGTGCTGGCTCTTCTGGGATAGCAACGGCAGCATTTGAAAGAAGCAGCCCTCACCACAACACGCGGCTTTCACTTTTCTCACAGCACTGTGGCAAACCACTGTTTACAGACAACCATCATACACTGAAGAGCTACACAAAATTAATTATAGCAGCAGTCCTCCAGACTACTACTCCTGAAATAACACTGTAATGCACCATTCAGCTTTCCTGGGAGCCCAACTCCTCCCTCCCCAGTTTTCACATCAGGGCACGCTCTCAGCAGATACACTCTCTAAACCAACAAATCGAGGTCAGCTCACAAAAGAAACATGACTTCCTAATTTTCCATTTGGCTGGCAAACTAGAATGCTTCTGCAGCTGTAACAGCCTTTAGACCTGTCATATATATGCTTTCACTTGCCAGCTAAAAACCAGTGTCATCTTTCCAGGATACAGTACCACCACCAAGGGAAAAAACATGTCATCAGCACCATTTATCCCCCATAGGATGTGTATGTTGGTTTACCTAGAATGACCTTTCTTCAGCTAGGCACCAGATGGGATTGAAATACGACATTCCCTACATCCTAACACCACTTAAACATTTCCTGCTGTGGTATAATGCATGAATTTAGTACCTGCTACAGAACAAAGGAAACATGGTTCAGACCAGTTCCTTCCTGAAATGATTTTTAAGTGTAAAAAAACCCCCCACGGTCATGCAGAAAACAACATATGAGAGAGTCAGTCCACAAAAACAGTTAAAGTCCAAGATCCCTGATTACTTCACACTGTGATATTAAATGCAGAGTGAAAACTGGGAAGCACCAACACGTTTTTCATTTTACAAACACATTTTCTTACAGGCACGCCAAGGCATTTGAATGATGAGTAACTTCCCTAGGTGTGGCTTGGTCCAAGCAGTTGGTTATAATCGACTGCAAAACAGTGAAACTTCAGGGTCCCTACAAAATTTCAGTCCTATCTGTTCAGTTGAATTCAAATCACCACAAACTTGCAAAGGCCAAAAGCTTATTCTCAGCACCAAGAGCTCCAAATCTGTTGGCTACAGCTCTTAATACTTGACACAGAGAAGAAAGTAAAAGCTACCGTGTGATTTGAAAGGTCAGCAAGGCAAACTACAGGTACCCAAGACCTGAACCACCACAGAATGATTTTGTGGGTTGTTTTTTACTTTTTTCAAGTTACCACTGTGTATGACCTTATCAAAAGGAAAAAGACTTTCAAGGGAGATAAAGATCAAATAAAACACCAGCCTTGGAAAATCCAGGTGCTTTTACTCTAGAGGTAGAGTAGAAGATTCACTGACAGAACACATCTTATCAGAAAGGACATGTTCTGACACCAACATCCACCCAGCATGAAGTCACAAAGGAGCAACATGTCTCCTTAACTAATCCTGAAGAGGCAGGTCAGGGGGAAGATGATGATGACGACTTCCAGTCAGTTGCACCAGCAGATAAAGCAAAGACTGGGTCAGCCTCTTCTCAAGCCAACCATCACCTGTGTTGCCATATCCTCATCTTCTTTAAGCCTGGGAGAAGTGGAGCTCTCCATCAGATGTTCAGGAACACATTCAAGAAGGCCTATTTCCCTGAGAGGCTGTACATGGAGCAAAAGTAGTGTTTCTTTTTTACGTCGAAAAGAAAGGGGTTGACCTGCATAGACATGATCTAAGGGAGTTCTGGAAATGCATGCTCCAGCTTAAAGTAACTGAGCTCTTTACCAGTTCATTCAGAGCTCCCAAAAGAAGGCCACTGCTATTTTAACCCCACAGGAGATAAAAGTTGCTTGGAAGATAAACAGTTTTCTGACAAAAAGAGAATGTCTCAAAGAAACTCTTCTGTTGGAGAGTTTTGTGGCAGTATCCTCTTGTTGCTTAGTCATACAAGTCTTTGAAGACCAAAACAGCAGTGTTCTATAAACTGAGAGCTGCAGCTTACAGAGAAATATCTTAACAGTACCAAATTCACCAAATTAAAAAAACAAACCTAAAACCACCACCAAAACCCCCAAACAAACAAACAAAACCAACCAAAAAAACCCCCAAACAAACCATACCACAGTAAATTGTGACACATGCTAGCCTATCACTGAATTCAAAAGGAATGTCCTACACCCCGACTGGTTTTGTCAGCTTAATAAGGAATACAGACTGTCATCACAGCCTGGGACATACTTTTACTTTTTACCCAGTAAAAAATGCTTTTCCAGGCACCGAGGTACCAACACCTTCCTGGGGAAGGCAGGGCCGAGTAGACATGCCTAACATCAGTGCCTGCACCCAAATCACGCTGTGTATTTTCACGTTCACCTTCATCAGTCCTGAGCTCCCAAGCTGCACACAAGGCAGTCCAGTCACACTACAGAAACCCACGTGCTGAGTGCCAAGAGGTAGAAACCACACAACATTCTCACAGCCAGTGAGAGAACCTACAGCACTCAACAACCAAATACCCACAGCTTCCTTAAATCCAAAGCAAGTCTGTCCTGTTTTTATCACTAGAAAATTACTCCAAAAGCCTGTTTTCCCTTTGCTTTCCTTCATAAAATGCACTTCTGTGACTATTTAGAGCTGCTACAGGAGCCCTTTCCTCCCAAAGCAGATTTGAGAAGTTCCCTGAAAAAAGAATGCAGAAATGGATTAAGAGGCAACAGAATCCCAGAACGTTAGGGATTGGAAGGGACCTCCAAAGCTCATCCAGTCCAATCCCCCTGCCGGAGCAGGAACACCCAGATGAGGTTACACAGGAAGGCGTCCAGGCGGGTTTTGAATGTCTGCAGAGAAGGAGACACTAGAACGTAGTCACTATCTTCAGTACCCATGACACTGGGCACTTGGGTACCAACAACTGAGCACACCACCATCCACCCTCCAAGAGGACAAACAAATAAGGATGGTCTACACCTTGAGGAGGAACTACTGTAGAAAGGGAAGCCATGCAATATTTGTGAGCAAGTGTCTTCCTTTGCAAAGGAGGAAGGCTTCAAAAGGTCAGTCAAAGCTTATGTATTATGTAAACCCTGCAGTCTAGGGAGCTCTATAACCCACACTATGAACAAAACTTCGTATGAAGAATGCTCAGGTATTCAAATTCTGTGATTTGTCAGAGCCATGGGGCTTGTTAACTGTCGAGCCACTGCTACAAGACCTAAATACTGGGGGAAAGAAAAAGAACGCAGGTTCTCTTTCTTAAGACAGGTTATCTTCAACACCACTTTTTACAAAAGCACAACAAGCAGCAGGGCCTCATTGGGAATGCAGCTACCTACTTGTAAAGCAATTCAAAAGAGTCAATCATACTGCCTGTATATATTTTGGTGAAGCATCTGACTCAATTCAGAACTTTCATGATGCTTTAAGCTTCAAAACCAAGTGCAAATATCACAAAACTAGATTGCCTCCTACAGATTAAAGCAAAAAAATTCACTGAAAGAAGCCTTGAAAACAAAAATTTAAAAAGAAACAGGCAAAATAAAACACACCTACAGTATCTTGGAGAAGATGCATTTGGACGCAACAAGCAACCCAGTGCTGCTTGAATTTTAAAACAGTTATTTCAGACCAATATTGTTGCTATGAGCAGATCACCTCCTGAAGTAGACAGTTTTTATAGTTGATATAAATGCTTTTACCGTAATCACATCTTCATGTTTCTTTAACAGCAAAAGTAGTACCAAGAACTCTGAAAAGTACAAGTTAAGAATAACCCAGCTCACTGGTACTGTTTATACACACCTCCCACGTTACTTTCACCCTCCATGTATTCATATGTTTTCTGAAGACAGACCCATCTGAACAGCCTGCAGCACTGGAAAAGGAGTACGCAATCCAAGAGAGCATACTCACACAGTCCATATCCCACATGTTTCACTAACACTAAGCCTGGCCTCAAGGGCTTTAGTAAGAGGAAATCTGTGCTGGAGTTCTGGCTAGAGAAGTGACCTATTCAAGGCACCCATTGCTTTGGTCTATCGATCTGTACGTGATGGACAGGAACACGCTGATCCTTCAGCCTTGTTCACAAGAGCAAGTGGGTAACAGAAAGGGAGGTTTTTTGACTCCATCACTTCAGACAGCTGTAATGAGAGATGAGAGCAACTCAGGAGCTGAACACTATACTTTCTATGTTTAAAGACAGTGTAAATGATGGCGGAAGCTTGTAAAAACAGGGAATGATCAAGAAATGACAGAGCAGGGATCATTCAGTGGTAGCTACGTCATTTCATCCAACAGACTTGAGTCATTGAAAAAATTAACATAGTTGCATTGTAAGAAAACCTACAACAGGTCCTACTTCTCCACTACGCATGGTTTAAACAAAAAAACCACAACACAAATTCTTCTGCTTTATTAACATCACAAGCCTCTTGTACTCACAGTATTACTCGCATAGTACTACTTGTCTGTGGCAAGGGACAGGGAAGCGGGGAAAGAAGAGTAAAGGAGCGCAGGGCACTCAATTTCGTACTGAAAATAATTTTAAAGCTCAGTCATGCACCTTGCCTTACTGAAAATATACCACAACGCAAACCACAGACGAGTGGTAGCACTATATTGACTCAAAACCAACACCTTAGAAGTACTACTTCACTGTTAACTTACCATGCTGCTGCAGTATATGAGCTATTTAACCACGCAAAGCTGTGAGATCATTCCAAAGCCAGGAGGAACCAGAATAGAACAAAAATCTGGTAGATTTTCTTAAGAGACTCATCGTACATCCTTGTTATCTTAATTTTCATTTCCTTCTGAAACACTGTTATCCCTCAAACCCTTTCTGAACAACAGCTGACATACAGGTAGTGGGTTTGGTTTGTGCTGTATTTTAAATTACAGTAACAAAATTCAAGTCGGCTTCTTTCACAGTCTTGACAGGATTTTGCTCCTAGTTCCACTCCAAGGATGGGTGCAAACTCCATAGGGCACCTGCTCTAGGAGCACAGCTGTATGTTCAATTTAAAGACCACTTCCAAGTCCCTAGAATGTGCTTTTTAGCTTTAGCTAAAATACCAATGTATTCAATTCTCACTTAACTCTAGGGGTAAAATTTATTTTCCTCATTAAGTGGACCAGAAACCTGTTTCCTAAAACACGTCCATCAATTTTTACAGTTACAGTTCTTCTAAGAGTGCAAACATGAGCTGAAAGGGGTTTTGGGTGGGTTTTTTTTGTGGTGAAGGCACGTTAAAACAGACATAAACCGCCTGGCATATTAGAAAGCCAGGTGTCCAATTTTTCTCTTAATGGCTGGAGGCAAAGAGGAGAAATAGCTTTGACCCACTTCTGCAGAAACCCATATGACCACTCTGTGCTAAGCTCACATGAAAACAGGATGCATTCCTACTCTGCTAATTCATTCTCTGCCGCAAACAGCTGAACCTAAGGGATTTTTATTTCTCTTCACTTGCCATGTATGCTCAAAAGAGTTCTCTGGTAAAAAAAATATTTTAAAAAAGCTTGGAAGAAAGAAAGGAAAAAAAAATGAGATCACAAATCTCTTTCAAGCAAGTGCCATAGATAAAATCCTCACTGTAACAGCAGTGCCTGTATCATTCCCACCAGGGTTACTTTGCTGCAAAAGCAACACTTACAGTGAATAACCATCAGCATACATATGGAATACTGATAACTGCTTTGGAGAATATGGAAGCTCATCAGGATAACAGAATTATCAGAATAAAGGCAAGTTATTTACATATATTGCCCTATCCCTTCACATTTGGCTTTGTCTTTATTCTTAAAGTATATTTTTTCTATTACAATAGGAAAACCAAGCAACTACCTGCATGCAAGCAATATTTCAGCTAATAGGATATTTCCAGATTCAAGAAAAACATTCCATCTTTTTATAGCACAGGTGAATCTGACAGGTCAAGCATACATTTGATTTCTCTGTTTCAAGCTGCAGATGCTGACAAGAGTCCCCTCAAACACCTTACATTTGTAAGAAACCCATCCTTTTCTCCATCTTAGGAGACTGCAGAGCTGTTTTCCCCACACTGACCTCAGCTGACTGCCTTGATCTAAAATGACGACCAAACCACCTTCCCTGGGCCCACCTCCTCTGACACGTCTCTACATATATTGTACTATGTGCTTACAAACACCACTGTCCTGGAGTATACTGCAATCAGTTAGGTTTGTAAGGAGAGGCTAGAGCAAAGGAAACAACAACGCCTTCCAAAACAACAACAACAACAACAACACCCTCCAAAACAACAACGACGACGACAACGCCCTCCAAAACAACAACGCCACCCTCCAAAACAACAACATCAACAACGCCCTCCAAAACAACAACATCAACAAAAACGCCCTCCAAAACAACAACAACAACATCAACAACGCCGTCCTCCAAAACAACACCAACAACGACGCCGCCCTCCAAAACAACATCAACAACGCTGCCCTCCAAAACAACAACAACGACGCCGCCCTCCAAAATAACATCAACGACGACGCCCTCCAAAACAACAACATCAACAACGCCGCCCTCCAAAACAACGACGCCGCCCTCCAAAACAACAACAGCAGCGATGACAACAGCAGTGACGCCCTCCAAAACAACAACAGCGACGCCCTCCAAAACAACAACAACATCACCACCAACGCCGCCCTCCAAAACAACAACAACAACATCATCAACGCCACCCTCCAAAACAAAAACATCAACATCAACATCAACAGCG
>NW_010158776.1:0-24276 GCF_000695765.1 Mesitornis unicolor | reverse complement strand
GGAGGGGAGCGGCGCTGAGCGGCCGGAGCGAGTCGGTCAGCGCGAAGGGCCGAGGCGAGCCGCACGGTTAAAATCCACCGTGTGCCGTACAGCTTTTGATTGCTCCCCGGGGCACGTAAAATTCTCCATACCCCTGGCCGCTCAGTCTCCAGACACAGGGGTACCCCGATGTTGTGAGGTGATGGCCAGGCCTGGCCCTCCAGTCTGCGCTCACAGCCCCGCCTCTCCTCCTAGACTAGTATTTATTGTGTTTATCACGCATTTTTGCCTGTGAGTGCATTTGTAACCAGCAGCGCTTCCTTAGGGAAGTCTTTGCTGTTTATGTAAGAGCAGTTACTGTCAACGTGCAGTGTTCTCATCCCTATTTAAATCTTATCCCTCATTTTGGCCCAGTTTACCTTCAGTTTCCAACGCTCAAATTTTGTTTGTGTATCTTGCAACGGATACTAGAGCATGTTTTCAGCAGAAGAATAGAGTGCTCCAGTCTCCTAGGACTGTGAATATCATTTCTTGAGAACTAGGTAACAATAAAGGTCACAAAACTGAATGAAAACCATCATCTGCAGTAAACACACTGAAAATTAAACTGCACTTCCTTAGTCAAATAAAATCCTTTAGGCCAGCTCACTGGTCACGTAAGCTGGGTGTGCTGGCAAAGCCCTCACCTTGTTTCTCTGTTTCTCAATACAAGCATCTTCATGCTATGTGGTTGACTAATACCGGTAATTCAGCATCAGGCAAATAGGAAAAATGAGCCTAATTAATCCCTGCTAGTATTTGATGTGTAACAGGTGCATAATCCGAGCTGGAGCTTAGGTCGTGAACAGATACTGTTAAGGGCAACAAAAAACACCCCAACTCCTACAGGGACAGCTATAAGATACAGCTGTCAAAAAGCAAAACGTGAAACGAAGAATTTCAGAGTTAACTTGAAGACTGAATCCACTGTTCATAAAGTACTTCAAATATTCTGTTAAAGTCCTCAGATAACCTCAACTTTCCTCCTCCGTACTCCAGGTTTCTGTTTGCTCCTCACAGATGTAGAACCTTGTTCTAGGAATCACTATGTGTAAAAAAAAATTACAATTGCTGAGTCATTACATTCCAGCACAAATTGTGTCGACCAAGAGCTTTTTCTGAGAACTTTACAAAGGTCAGAGACTATTGCCACCAATATCTTCATTATCTAAAGTATCTTTGTAAAGGGCACTGTATTGCGATGATATAAAATTAACTTTGTTTTTTTTCAAAAGGACTTTGTAGTTAATACCTATAAAAATCTTAACCTTGAAAAAGGTGCTTGATTACATTGATTGTGTAGCTTGTATCTCTGTGGAGCATGATGCTTTGCCTTTCATGATCTGTACCAGGAATCTTCTGTTTTTCTTAAGTTCACTAGTGCAATGGCTCTCATTTTTACTTCCCATCCCCCCTCCGCCCCCCCCAGCACTATTCATGGTATCTTCTGAAGCCAGAATGGGAGAGGAGTCTATTCAGGAGCCCTACCAGAACTCTGAAAGTAAGAGGGGAAGAAGTGAAATCAAGATGCCAGAGACATATGTTTGGAGATGCATAAAGGGAGCCCTTACGTGAAGGGAGTATCCTATGGAGAATGGAAAGAGAAAGTTTCAGAAGCTCCAAAGGTGCTCAGATATGACAAGGCGTATGAGAAAGAACAGAGGAGGAGAAACAGAGAAAGGCAGGTAGTCTGGCAGGCTTATGGGGTGTGTGATGGAATAGGAAAAACAGAAAGATGACAGGAGGAGCAGTTGCCATAAATAGCAAAGAAGCAAATGTGAAAGAGCTGGAATTGTCATCTGAAAAGCTGGAGACATACAGATGCCTTGCAGGCACATGAAGGTATAGGGAAGGCAAAAAGCACGAGCAGCTGCAGATTAGCAGGGTCAGGGACTCCTGTGAGCTAGGGTATCAAAGGTTTGAGCAAGTTTTCAGTGCTTTGTCCTTTGTTTATATAGTGTTGTGGAAGGGAGGGGAGGCAGTGTCTGCTGCTTGGAAGGAATTGGTCTTACTTACATTCCAGGAGCTTTCTACCTGGTAGCCTGGTCATAGCAATTGCTGTGCCGATAAGGCAATTTCTCCAAAAAAGGCGAGAGAAAGTTGTGAAAATTTACAGCCCCAAGAAAAACTAAAATTGATAGTTGTAAGGAAGGTAAGGTGCCTTTAGCATAGAAGGTTGGAAATAGTATTATTTGCATCCAGATTACCAAATATGGATACTCCTTATTTAAGGAATTTATTTCAAGTAATAGAACTAGCAAAGAAAACCAAGTGGTTAAGAGTGGTGATGGTTGAGTTGCTGAGGATGCTTACGACCTCAGAGCTAAGAATAACTTGAGCTGTGGGAATGATCCTAATTGCAACCTTACTATTAGATATGCAGTTATCAATATATACTTATGAGCTATATTTTGGAGCACAGACTGTTCCTCTGTTTTCAGTGAAACCTAACTCCTATATATAAATATATTACTAAGTTGTGACAAAATGAAAAATAAATTAATTCATCAGTGAATAAAATATGTCTTAAAAAGTTTTCTCTGAAAAAGTGAGAAAAAGACCCAAGCCATGCTTCATCAAAAATGAAGATTATTGACAAATCAGAACAATAATTACTCTTACTGTGAAACAGCACAAATGGCAGCGGAAGGTTAACCAGGGTGGCATTTCCGTAATGACTCGAAAGTCTTAAAGACAGTAAGGCAGAAAGAAAACTTTTTACTAAGAATCCTGGATTACAGATATCCTGCCAGCCTACGGACATTTTATACATTATGCACAAGGTGACTGCTTTTTAGCAGAACATTTTGTAGGTAAGGGGGCCATCCTGTAGGGCCATCCTAACGGCTGGCAAGGCTCTAGACGCAACATCTGCCCATTCGTTATTCCCCTCACATGGATAAGTCTAACAGGCTGGACTTCCTGCTGATGTACAGATATATCCACATTGTATGGTCAGTGAATTCAGTCTCCTGGAGAAGTAGGATCCCCATAGATCTGCAGTAGGCTCAGGGCATCTGATGTTGAGCATCATGTGGTTTGGCTGTGTGGCTGCATGACTGCTAAATCTAGTGCAAAATGGGCAACAGGAGCCCCAGGGGAGATGGTGAGCAGGCCTCCCTCTTCAGTCATGGCTTGCTGTTTGATCGGGTTCACTGTAACATGAAACTGTACCGTGAGTCAGGAGCTTCTGAGTGCTAATCATGGCTCTGATATCAACTCCATCAGTGGCTGCAAGCAGCTCATTTAACTGCAGGGTCAGTATCTGTGAAGTATAAATAGTAGTAGCTAGGTATTTGAGAGGACTATAAGGTTCAATTAGATAATGTTTACTGAGGATTAATTACGTATTTTAATTTTCAAAGTGTTGATTAAAAATATCTGGATGTTGAGTCATCATGTTCTAGTTGTACGCTGTCACATATCCCAGAGTAAACAACAAGGCACAGGTTTATTTATCCAGAAATCAAGACAGCGCAGCATGTGGCCTCAGTGTCCTACTGAAACCTGTTATCATGATGCAATTATTCATTTTTGAGGAGAGAAGCTTTGATGTGAAAGATCCATTTTGTCTCCTGCAGATACAATCTGTCATGATTCAGTTTTGCATATATAATATATATATTTGCCATGTCAAGGAGCAACACCTGACTGAATGTGGCTTTATTACTAATTCTGTTTTCGCTTTCCTCTGCTGTAACAGAAAGGTGTTGCAAAAATTGCATTTGGTATTCAGGAGACCCATGTAGTAATCACGTTGAAAACAAGGGGCATCCCTAGCTCCAGTCAAGTAACTGACCATTAGCAACTGCTATTAAAGGCTGCAGTTGAGCAACAGTGGGAGACCTAGGTATCTCCTCAGCATTCATGTGGCAATAATTTGCCTGGGTATTTGGTTGAGATGCTAAAAAGTATAAGGAGACTCAGGCCTCTGTTGGCATTAAAAGATCTACTGTGTGGACTGCAGAGCCAGAACATTGATTTCTCAATAGGCAGGCACATCCACATGAGATAAACTGTTAGACCATATCTGCCACTGGAAATTTCCAGGAATAAGAAACAACTCTGTAGTCTAGCATGGCTCAGATTTAGTTTGGCTGAAATACTGTGTTTAGACTCAAGCTTCTTTGCTAGATACATCTGCCTTCTTTACTCAGTGCTCTGTCGCAGTAAGGGGTTCAGCGGATCCACTGCAATGAGTGTATTTTTTGTTTCAGACCTTTTACTCATAAGGATAACTGGCAAATCTTTGTACATTCTCTTTCTCTCAAATCTCCATCACACGAACAAAAAAAATTGCTTGTTACCCGATATATTGTTCTTACTGATGTCAATCTCATTGTACAACCTAATGAAGGTGAACATACTAGCCATAGTGAAAAGATGGTTGTTAGGTTGATATTTTGACAATTTGAAATGTAGCTGTACATTAGAGTCTCCTCAACGGTTCTTCACTTAAGTCTTTATCAAATTTAAATTATGTCAAGGAAGTCCCACAGAGGTCAGGAGGGTTGGTTTATGGTACCTAGGCATTAACAGCAACTACCCAGCAACGTATATGCCTACTGCTAATGTTTCACCAGTAAGATGTGCATAACTTTTCAAAGCCCAGACATCCTAAAAAATGAACTTCTGGAGGCTCCATATACCTGTTTTTTTCTTGCACTGCACAGAATGTTCACAGTAAATGTCATAGATTTTGAAGTCAGCATAAACTGCTTTACGTTTAGGATGTGTAAGGCTAGATGTTTAAATATGGAGAATCAGACTAAGGCCAAAAACAATGGAATTTGTGCAATCCTTTATCTGTTTTGCTTGTGCAAATGCCTATTTTGCATGCATACGTTTGCAATACAAATGCAACTTGAGTGTGTTCATATGAAAATGTGGCATTATGTAGGAATTTATGTGCAATTATACATACTATTTTCAGAAAAAAAATTGTAATGGTGATAGTTTCTTTCAAGTACAGACGGCTCTTAAAACAAGAAAAGCTGTGCCTATATGGAGAACTCCCTTTGATAAATGTTACATTTGATAAAATTCAGATACCTGCCGAGGAAATAGACTGTTTATAGCAATAGAGTTATACATCAGCCCGGCTAACTGACAGAAAGTAATAAAAGTAGATAGCCTGCAAGGTCATCTGTGACTCAGGAATTAGACAGAATATGGACTGTGGAAGTCAGCTGTGAGGCTATGGCAGAGAACAACGCATACTTCATTGAATCTGCCCCGAAAGATGTGTCAAATATCACACCTTTCTCTAGAGAGAAAAGATTCAATAGGTGAAGAAAATATTAAGCATTGTACTTCACTGTATATTATGAACAACTGACTTAACAGGTTTTTCACTATGTGATATTTCCAAAATTTTAGTGACAAGTTTGGTAGTTGCGCATGCATCCAAAGAGATATATACTCTAATTTGTAAAAATATGACAGCACACTTTGTTTGGAAAAGTAGCAGGTTCAGCTTAAGTTAGACTGCTGTTTCTTTTATCAGTTTTTAATGAGACACTAGGCTGAACCAATACTGAAATTCTTACAACCACTGGCTGACACAGTATCTGCTGCCTAATGAAGGAGGAAATTGTATCATAAATCTCCTATTTTTATTGCTATTTCTTCATATGAGGAGTGCAAATCACCTTTCAAACTTACAGGTTTCTGCTGCCTCCTTCTTCATCTATTATCCATGTGTATTTGTTATGGTTTAAGTGCTAACAGCCTGAAAGGGAAGGACAGGTGGTGTCTGTAGGACCCTTGGGGGTCCGAGATCAGTACTGTTCCCTCCGCTTTCCAGCCACACTCTATAAAAAACCGAGGAGACCCGAGGTTTTCGCGGGCTTTTCCTGGCTTCCTGGGCTGCTTCCTGTCGCATCTCGGGACGGCTGGGCCTAGCTCCACGTGCTCGGCAGCATCCACCACCACCTGCTCCCGGCACCGCTGCGGTCCCTGGTGACGAGTCACAGCAGTCGCAGCGGCCACGAGGCACTGCTCGGACACTTCCACTCGGGACTGCTGGGATTGGGTTTTGTATAGAGTTAAATATCCTTTGTCCCTTAATAATTCCCTTTTCCTTTCCCCTGTTGTTTTCATTAAACTTGTTACAGTCTTAACTTCCAACCTTGTGCGAAGCATCTTTTTTCTTGATTCCTTTTTTTTTAATCCTCCTCTGGGAGGGTAGGGGACAATAGAGAGAAAATCCTGCTCCCTGGGCTTGCCCTGAGCCTTAAACTGAGACAGTATTGTATAGGATAACATAAAAGAAAATAATTTGTCCAAGACCAAATATCAAAGATGTTCATGCTGTCAGATCTTCTGGATATCTATTTTATCGATGACATTTGAAGGAATAATGAGGATCAAATGCACATTATCATTAAAGACAAATCCAAAAAATATGTAAGGAATCCAGAAATAAAATGCAGGAAGTTAGGTTTCACAGAGCAAAATGTTTATTCCTGAGAGATATGACCATGTCTTGATTGGTGTGTGTCTTAAAAGAGGTGTTTCACCTTATTAGAGCTTGGGGATTTGCAGTATTAAAAGATTTATATATCCTGTGGGGAATCAAGCATCTCTATGTACCTTTTCTAGTTGTTACCTTACTTTTATAACACTTTTTTCTCTAACCCAGGATTTTGGCTTGTACAAAATCCTTTGCCCTGAGCTAACAAAACAAAAAGTTTCAGTATATGCCTGATAACGTGGCACAAAAGAAGTCTCATTGTTTTCAGTGGGACTACTGCAATGCTCACGTGGTCATCATTGCCTGGGACTTTTCTGCTCTACTGATGTGCAGACTCCTCCTAAGTGGATTATTTAATCCACTGTGCCTTGCATCTTGGCCTGTGTTTTGTTTTGCCTTGTGTTTGCTACAACATGTAAGATCTCTGCACCATTTTTAAACTCTAACTGAGGTCTTGGTGTTTTCCTTCTATCAGTTTTTTGGGTGGTTGTGTGTTTGGTTTTTGTTTGTTTGTTTTGTTTGTTCTGTTGCTTTTTTGTTGTTGTAGTATTTTTTGCCCTTTTTTTTAAAATATAATATACATAGTACCTAAATTTTCTCTTACTTCCATAGTGCTGTCACTACCACTGGTCAGGCTTCATACATTTTGTGTACTGTATCACTTACTTTGTTCTAATTATTTTGCCAAAGATTAAGCATTGGTTTTCCCAGGGTCTCAGACTTTTATCTCAGATCATAACTGTGGGGTTGTTTTCCTATTAAGCCATCAAAAATCCAAGATGGGTTTGTTTGTTGTAAATCAGTCACAAACTCCTCTTTGCACCCTTTTTTCTTGTTCTCTGTTTAAAAATATGCTGCTTGGACCTTAAGGCAAACTTCAGATGTCTACAGTTTCCCCATTAGCTCCCTTTGGACTCTTGACTCTTTCCTGGCAGCTAGTTGCTTCCGGTTGTGAAGCAAGTAATAGTTTAATTTAGTCATATTTCATTTCTTAAAGAGTGTCAGTGCTGATAAGTCCCAACTCAGTATTTCCTTAGTTATGCTCACAATACTCTGAATTATTCAGTAAATACTCTGTGTCAAAAATATCTGACAGAGGTCGCTTTCACCCTTAGACATCATTCTGACTGCATCTACCCTACATTGCATGGTGGAGATACCCAGCTTAGTTCCAGCCTGAGCAGGTATGTCTGCACCTGTCTCAAATAATAAGCAATGCGATATTTTTATTCATAGGGGCACAGCTGGGCTGCTGCTGCTTCTAACACTGGAGATCAGTTGCCACCAGTTTAAGTATCTCTGCATTATGCGTTGTTGTGGGGTAGGTAGGTCCTTCATTGCCCAAAGAAAGTCTAATCAGGTCACATTTGCTTTCAGAGACCACGTGCAGTTTTGAAGCATTACATCTCTGAAATCTCTACCTTTTGTCAAATGCAAGTGAAATCAACCCTTTTATTTTAATGCTGATGAGGAGCAAGAGGAGGGCAGACATATGGATGTGACTACATATTCCTTGGTTTTTTGCAACATGAAGCAAAGTTGTCTGACTTCCAGCTCAACAAATCTTGAAACACTACAGAGATCATACGCATTGTGTACACTGAATAAGTTCACCCAGCAATGAAGTACTGTGAATGAGTACTTAAAAATAACAAAGGACAGAAAATAAAGAGCACTTTATGCAAACATGCAAGCAAGTATGTTTAATGAAACAGAAGTCAGATGCAGACTCACTAGCATAGATCCTCCAAAATCAGGGACAGCATAAGAACTGCATTGTGTTGGTCTTGTACAGACATCTTCAAAGATTTCACACTTAAGTGAGCAGATCACAAGGAGTAATTTAGCCCAAAGACACAGTGTAGTCACACTGCTAATCAGAATGTACAATTAGTTTCTATCTTCTGCCAGAAATGTCAATGCAGTTTAGTGATTTTTTGGAAGAATTTGCACAGCTGGTATTTCATTTCCCTGTTAGATCATGGGTTTTTTTGCTTTTTGAATTCATCTGCAATATTTCAATTCCCAGAAGAATCCTTAGCAACAAAGTAATATATCTAATTCAGATTATTTTAGTTTGGAATCTGTGATAATCTTCCAAAATAAGCCAGCCTGTTCATATTTTGACAGCTTGTGCAGCGTTGTATGCAGTAATTCAAATACATAACAACAAAAGGAATCATAACCATTTTTTAGTTTGAATAGCTGAATACTTTAGTAAGAATTTGGATTGCTAAGAAAATATTCTGTATCTCAAGCTTACTTAAGACCCATGAAAAAGAATTGTGGGGTATAGTAAAACAACACAAGGTCACATATGTACTCTGAAATGTGAAATTGTGTAAACACATTTTTATTTGGATTCCATTTTAAATTTCAGCACAGATGGAGCCTGTGATAATTCAATAGCGGTGGTATTTTGTCTTCATCTTAAACTGGGATCTGACATGTTATTCGCTTACAGTAGCTGCTGAGGGGAGCTTAGGTTAATGTGTAAAATAATTGGTTCTTTGAACAGTTGGGCAGTCTCAATCAGTTCCAGTTTCAGTATCAGATTTCTTTTAATCAGAGGGACATACAGTATCTTTCTGATGCACTGTATGCACTGAAATTGGTTGGAAAGAAAATGCTTTGAGCGGTGCAGCAAAGAAGCAAATGTTCAATGTTATAAATAACATGTGATTAGGCAAATATACTAAGCTTGTAGAGCTTATTTATGTTGAATAATGTGTCAGAGTGTATGGACTTTTCTGCCCTGATTTCAATGATCTCATTCTTCTGGGAAAGGACCTACTTAAAGTAAAAGTTCATTTCACATAAAGCACAAATACATCCAGAAAAATAATTGTTTTTCTTTATTGAATACAAAATTCTTTACTACTTTTTATCTACTATAAGAAAAAAATGAAAACTGATGACTGGTGGCCCAAGATATTATTTTAAATTAGACATATGCAGACTCATTCTGTCTAAAATTTACATGGCACATACTGAGAGCTTGATATAGAACTAAATAAAAAGAAGTAGGATACTTTGTTTCCTGTAGTTGTTACATGTATTTGAGTACTTTCATTCTCCTAGAATGATTTAAAGGTAATGAGAGAATCACAGAAGGTTTAGAGAGTCATAAACTAGTGCAGGAAAATCTAGATAACAGAAAGGAAAATTACTTTTTATTTAAGTGGCTATAAATTGCCAATTGGTTTGGTCATGCTCAGTGTAATGGAAATCAGACACCTACCAAATACATGGAATGTTCTTTCTGACAAAAAGAATTGCCATTTCAGTTTTTCAACAAAGATCTGGTTTAGGTCAGTCCCCTGAACAGGGCCCAAAGGTACTTACTACCCTCAGTGTCACCAGGCCACTCACCTTCCAGTCCAGCTGCCCACCATTCACAACTTCAGTTCTGACTTGAGGATTTTGGTTTCATGTTGGTTCTTTCACTCCTTGTTATTGCTGTAAGAGTAACAGCCTCCTAAGTCATGCTTGCCTCCTGAGTTTGTTGCTAGTATTTACCTGCTGTGCATCCGTATTTCTGCTAGTGCTAGAGAAGAATCTTCCTCTTAAGAGCAGATCAGAGCAGGTTAGTAGAGGTTGCCAAAGCCTCTCTACCTCTGAGGGCACTGATAGCTCAAATTCGTGATTCTGATCAGTATTAGACAGGTTCCCTTCAAAACTGTATGATGTCTGATGAACATCCTCTTGTCCTGCAATGCACCATGATAAAGGGATGGTTAAGGCAGCTGATATACTTGTGTGCAAGCAGTGCTGCCAAACCAGACATCCCTACCTGAATGTGCTCTGTTAGGCACTTGTGAGTCCTGCTTTCTACCAATACTTGACAAATACCAATGCTTTTGAAGGTAAAAGGCCTTTAATGCTTGGTCATTTTAAGTTCGTCTTTCCTACTGCCTCGTAGAACCCTTGCAAAAGATTAATTACGTTCTACAACTTGCTTGTGAAATAGACATTGCTCTAGACAGTCAAAATGATTCACCAAAGGCCACAAAATGAATTTACAGCACCTGGAGCTCTCAGAGAATTATGCTTGACATTATCTGGTAAAGCAAATTGATTTTGTTTATACTGTAATTTATCTGTATTTTAAAAATGGATCTGGAGTACAAGAAGTTACACCCTGCACTTCCAAAGGGCTTTATTAATATCAGCCCTATTAAAACCCAATAGGTTGACATTTTTCCCAATGAAGCTGTATCTTATATCATAAATATCTGCAAAACCACCTTATTCTCTTTTCGTGACTCTCTGTCAAACTACCTCTTGATGTGATACCTACAGAAGAGCTCCAGTTTGCTTTCTGTGATCAGTTCTTGTGTTACTGGCCTTGGTTGTCTTGTCATTACCACGCTCCCTCTATTTGTTCTCTCTTCTCTCTTGACTCATATTTACATTGACAGTGTTCAAGAACCGCACTACTCTTTCCATTTTGTGCTTTTACAGCATGTACTATGGCAGGACTTGCTTCACAGTGAACATTTCCAGCAATGACAAAAATTATAACACATCAACTTTGCACTGTAGGAAAAAAAGTAAGTGGATATTACATGAATATTGGTTCACCTGGCAACATGTAAGTAGGGAACCTCACCTACGCAGGGACTATTTGCCCCTGCAGTGCTAAGAAAAGCTTCAGAATGGGGTGGAGATAAACAACATCAGCTAAACAAGATTACTGAAGTTTTATTCTCACTTTTGCCTTAGTAGGCTGGCTTATGTCCTGACAGTAAGATTGCAGAGGACATGCCGTGAAAAGATGTTTTGTTACAGTGGAATAGTGTAGCATTGGAAATAAATATAAATAGGGGTGTTTAAATAAAAGGAGTTGAGATCCATCTGGAAAGAATGAAACAGAACTAATTTTTGCTCAATCTGGACAGTTAAAATAGGAAAAAGACAACCATTGTAGTGCCAGTGACATACTTGCTAGCACAATAGAAATAATCAGGATACCAGTTTAATGAGATATTGTAGAACGTGAGAATATTTTGAAGTGCTAGTGAAAAAGAAATAAGTGTCATAAGCAGTAGAAAATGGTAATTGGTAGATAGTAACACATTTAAGAAGTAGTGACAGTTTCATATGAAAAAGCATTGTAAGAATGTTGATTAGCTTAACTGGAACAGGAAAGATTTAAAGAAAGAAGGGATTTGAAAGAAGAGCAGCCTTACTCCTGTCCTTGCAAAGCAGTGATTAGTATTAATTAAAACTGAGACAGGACAAAGCTTAGCATAATAGCACAACTCCTTTTATGCGCAACATAATTCCTTTCATGCCCATGTAGCCAACAAAATAGGCTCTGAATGGCATTGACCAACACAGGTGAGTGGCGTGGTAGGTGAATATAACCTAATATTCCAGAACATTTGGAAGAATTACTAATTGCAGGGCACTTTGCATTCTACCTAAGAGGTTGCATGGATAAAGTGTTCATATCCCAGCAGCTGGTTTACCTTGTCCTCTCTGCATGCCAGGTGACGTGGGGCAGGAACTCACTGTGGATAGGAAATGTACATTCTCATTTTGTGTAACCACTAGCATAACATTTAAGCCCTCTATGCCTTAGTTTTTAACTTGAAACTGAGAATTCTGTATTGTGACACTTCTGGCATGGCTTTGTGCATCATATTTCTCTAGATAATGAGACAGTCCTACTGGCAGAAGTTTTCAGTAACACAACTGGATCCTAGTCTGGACTGATCCAATAGGTCTCAAACTGCCTGTTACAACCTGCTCTCTGCTCTGAGGAGCTGCTGTGTCTTCCCTGGTTTCAGCTGGATTAAGCTGATGAATTTCTTAAGTGAGCTCTACAGTCCTACTTCTGGATCAGGAGCAATAGAGATAACCTGCTTTCTCAACAGGCCCCAAACAAATATACCAACAACCATGAAACCATCTTTACCTTTTAGGGAAGACAGTAAGAAACCAGCCATCCTGGCTTTAGATGCAAAACAGGGAAACACCAAATGATAGCCTAAGTTTCCCGCTGAGTGTACTTAGTCAGATCTGCCTTGTTAATATTAAATACTGGCAAAATTCATACCATCTTCAGGAAGCAGAATTAGCTCCACTTTTTCCTTTAATGTGACAGGCTTCTCCATTAATGTGACAAATTTGTGATTCTGCAGATTCTGGGACTGCAGCTTTGCTATGAATTTTTTGCCCCTAATTACCTTCAGCTAAGTAGGAATTCCATTTAATCTCAAAATACTCTACTACCAATTAAGGAAACTTGATATAATGAAAACTTCTCCTTTTATTTTTTTAATATTTATTTTACTTATTTTTGATGCTAAAAATGCTTTTTAGAAATACATTTAACATAAAATGAATATTTTTTTATTCAGAGTCATCTAATGCCATTGTCAAATTACCTTATATTGCTTGTCATTAACATAATCTCTTAAAACTAAAATAAATTACCAGATTAAACCTAATCATTGTTCTCTGATATTCATCTGAATTTAAACTACATTTAATGGTAATAGTATATAAAATCTGACATGCTGGCAATATATAACATATTCCTGAAGGGCATGATGATGATCAGATTTGTCTAGACATGTAAAACACACTTTTGATGATGTGAATTCCTTCAACTAATTTTATGAGTTTTTTAGACTCATGATCATTTAACTCAGATGTAGGAATTAGAAACTGTAATAGTTGCAAAGTTTTTAGCAGAAAAGCCACTCCCATCTTAAAATAATAAGGCAACATCACCATGTGTTGTAAGTAGTATTTGTGTGTTATTTCCAGAATTTAATGTATTCACTAAGGTTTTTAGCTAATGCAGGTACTTGTCTGTCTGAGGAGGAATAAATTTAGATAATAGCCAATATAGTGTATCAACTTCTTACTTAATGGCATACGTTCTTCTGATACCCAGGCTGCTGTGAGCTTCTTCAGTTCGTTAAGCTTCTGTCATTCTGATGCAGCACACGCTGGCTGCAGCAGGAACCAGTGCTTATCATAGAACCATAGAATAGTTTGGGTTGGAAGGGACCTTAGAGATCATCCAGTCCAACCCCCTGCCATGGGCAGGGACACCTCCCACCAGACCAGGTTGCCCAAAGCCCTGTCCAACCTGGCCTTGAGCACTTCCAGGGAGGGGGCATCCACAACTTCCCTGGGCAACCTGTGCCAGTGCCTCAGTACTCTCAGAGTAAAGAATTTATTCCTTGTATCTAATCTCAATCTACCCTCTTTCATCTTAAAGCCATTACCCCTTATCCTATCACTACAAGCCCTTATAAAAAGTCCCTCTCCAGCTTTCTTGTAGGCCACCTTCAGCTACTGGAAGGCTGCTATATGGTTTCCCTGGAGCCTTCTCTTCTCCAGGCTGAACAACCTCGACTCTCTCAGTCTGTCTTCATAGGGTAGGTACTCCTGACCCCTGATTGTCTGCATGGCCCTTCTCTGGACTCGCTCCAACAAGTCCATGTCCTTCTTGTGTTGGGGACTCCAGAACTGGACACAGTACTCCAGGTGGGGTCTCATGAGAGCAGAGTAGAGAGGGAGAATCACCTCCCTTAACCCGCTGGTCACACTGCTTTTGATGCAGCCCACGATGCAGTTGGCTTTCTGGGCTGCAAGCGCACACTTCCAGCTCATGTTGAACTTCTCATCAACCAACACCCCCAAGTCCTTCTTTATGAGGTGCTCCCAATTCATTCTCCACCCAGTCTGTATTTGTGTTTGGGATTGCCCTGACCCACGTGCAGAACCTTGCACTTGGCCTTGTTTGACTTCATAAGGTTTGGACACGGCCACTTCTCAAGCCTGTTCAGGTCACTCAGGGTGGCATCCCTTCCTTCCAGTGTGTCCACTGCACCACACAGTTGATGCTGTCAGCAAATTTGCTGAGGATGCACTCAATCCCACTGTCCATGTTGGTGACAAAGATATTAAACAGCACCAATCCCTGTACTGACCCCTGACAAACACCACTCATCACCTGGTTCCGACTTGAACATTGAGCCATTGACTGCCACTGTTTGAGTACAACCATCCAACCAATTCTTTATCCATCAAGCGGGCCATCTGTCAAGTCCATGCCTCTCCACTTTAGAGACAAGGATGTTGTGCAAGACAGTGTCAGAGGTCACACACAATCCCTTTCTGATGTGGCTGAGTAGTAGCGGAGCAGGTCATCCATGATTTTCCATCACAGGTCTGTTTGGTAGGAAAATAACGTTGTCCAAAACAGCATCAGTAATCTGATCACAGGTTTTAAAGTTGCAAAATCATAAAAATAATTAAAAGTTGTTTGTCCTTTCTCGAGATTAATCTGAAATGTGGGACTTTGCAGACCACTGAAGAAGTTTTCCTTGTTTCTGTAGAAGGTCTCAAGCTACGATATTCTTCATACTTGCTAGAAGCAGAATTACCTCTGCACTATAAAAAGAAATTAGGTTCCTTTTCCTTCAGTTATATTGTTATAACTCCTGACTCCAGTGTTCATATAAGAGTATATTAGTAAGTGAAAATACAATTATAAAATCTCTTGAGTTGGTCCACAAATAAAGCCATCAAATAAGACAAAGTGCTAATGAAATCTTACCCAGCTTAGGGAATATTACGATAATCACAGAATCACAGAATCGCTCGGTTGGAAAAGACCTCTGAGAACATCAAGTGCAACCGTTGGACTGATAATACTGAATAAGTCATACCTAACAAAAATACAGTAATATGATTAAAATAATAGAACTACAGTGAAGTGTTACTTGATTAAAGCCCTTTCTCTTAGTGTCACTTGGTTATGTTCCTGTTCAACCAAGGGTCAAATTCATCCCTGGAGTGACTCTGAGAGAGTGCTGACATGGATTTTTGCCTTGGATTAGGGCTACTCAGAACTTTATGTCACACAGCTTCTGAAGAAGTTCTGAGCACCCTCTTTTGTCATTTGTGTAAACCTAAGCTACAGTTTTTCAGGCTTCTTAATGTCATGTTCCTGCCTGTCCCTGCTCCTTGTGCTTCTGTCCTTGAATGTCTTTTAACGATACTGGCACTCCTAAGAAACAGAAATGTTTGTTTAAGTTCAGGCAGCAGAGTTGTCCTGTTATCTAAGAAATATTCACATCAGTAGTTGGGGCTGCACTGTGTAACAGGAGCTCTTTTAGATACATTGGGTACGTCCACATTAGCACAAGCATTACATTAGTACAGATCAAGGGCATGCATTTGTAGAAAATCTCCTGCCAGTTGTCCCTGCACACCATACTTTGGTCCACACCACAGAGTGGAGGGGAGAGCAATCCTGTGTGATCCTGAAGGGACCTTTCTACTGACAGAGCAGAGCGTTATGCTAAGGAGTCACTGGCAGGAAAGAGTGCTTGCTGAGTACTTGAGATGAAAATGATGAGAGGTTGATCAGAAATCAATAAGCCATTCTTAGTTTAAATACCACCTTTGTCTCGTACTAATCAGCTTGCCGATTATTTTGTAACTACGAAACTGAGTATTTTCAGTGCTGCCCCAGACTGTATTAGATACAGTCAGAGGTCTGCATGCACAGATTACTTTTTTATTAGGTGTGTTTTCTGCCTTCTCACCAAAATAAACAAACCATCACTCACAGTCATTGAATTAGTTTTATTTTGTTACTTGGTAATTTATTCTGTATGACTGCTGGTGTTTGAATGGAATAGCTGTCTGAGTTCATTAGTCAAACAATGAGTAGGCTACCTGGAGCTATCTTCCCAAGCTTGTAAATGTCTTGCTAGCATTAAAACTTTATTTCTATCAGTTTTACCAGTCCCTTTCACGATTTTCATTTCTGTTAGGTAATGATGAAGTCTTTTTTTTTCATATGAGTATCTTTCCACCTCCACAGAAGTTGCTTTATGGTGTTGAGATCTGGTACTCTTTTTAATGGTTTAATAGCTCTCAAAAGGCATGGTGCCGCATACAGCAAGCAGTGGGACTTACAAAGTACATCCTGTAAGATCTCTTTTTCAAAAATTCTGATTGCACAGAAAACCACGTAGAAACATAGTATTTCATTTGCCTCCTTCTTTATTGCCTATATATACTGGACGGATGGATGTTTAAATGATTCTTCAATTATAACTGCAAAATCTTTCTCCTGTTCACTTTGCTGGATGATTACTCCATTTAGCACATTCTTGAGCTGGATTCTTCACTTCCAGGCTAATTATTTTACAAGGTGAAATGGCCAATCTAAACTGTTATGTCAGACTGTCAATACCCAGAACCCTTTTTTTTCCCATATGGAAACAGCAAACCAAACATTCAAAAGAAAAAAAAAAAAGAATGTAAAGGACAACTTTCATTCAGCTGTCATTCATATTGCTGTGTAAACCCAATGACAAAGGCAAGAGATTAATGAAGCAGCACACTCTATGTCAAACTTCTTTGGGAGTTTTCCTTAACTCTTTCACTTAGATGTCTAAGTGCTTGTTTGCCACAGTAACATCTGAGAAAATTTATACTTATCCACTTTTAGCTATAATCTCACTTATAAGAAATACTGCTTCAGCAATGTTTTCTTTAAAAACCTGCCATTCCCTTTTGCTGCCATTCCATATTCTCCCTTGGGCTATATGAGCTTCATGCAGAAAATTACTTGCCATCTCTCAAAGTGGTTTTTTCTCCTCATTTTCTGAGAGATGCAATAGCTTCTTTCAAGAACTTCTTTCCAGGGACTTCATACTGATTAAGATATCTTAATCTTCTCTTTGCTAAAACATTCAGACTAAATGATGGAGATCTCAGTATTAACAATGAAAACTTGTTTCCCTGCCAACAAGGTATATGTCTTGCAGTAGGCTGATCAAATATACCAGTATGTCATCATGAAGTCTGTGTGTCAGCAAAGCCTCAGGTGACTTAAGCCCCTAAAATGACGCACTTGGAAAGTATATTTGGAAAGACATTTTGGATCCAAGGAGCAAGGACTATTGCAATGCCACAGTTGTCTAAAGCGACAAAAGTAATCTCATGTTGTATCCAGGTTTCGCCTCAGTCGCTGTTAAAGGGAGCCAAAAGAGTGTGTGGACTCAAGGAAGGAAAGAATCCAGAGGTCAGGGACTTGACTTCTTCTGTTGTTTTTGCATGTTTGTTTGTTTGTTTGTTTGAATTGCCTTTTAAAACTATGGATTATTACAAAGAAGTCTTAGTGAGGAGGCCAAGAAGCCAGTCTTCTTAATGGCACACTGAAAGGGAAAGAAAGAGGCAATAGGCATGACTTATAGCAAATTCCAGATAGACTCTATGAAAAAAATGAGGTTGGACAATCACCGAATCAAGCTGCCCAGGAAGGTTGTGCAATCTCCGTCCTTAGAGATATTCAACACTGGATGTGACCCTCAGTAACTTGATGTAATTTTGAAGCTGGATCTAACTTTGAAGTTGGTGATTCTTTGTGCAGTGGACTAAATGACCTCCAGAGGTCCCTTCTAACCTAAATCGTTCTGATCCCATGTTTGTAAAACATCTGATACGATGGGTTGGAATGAGAAAGTAGAAATTGGGAGGGTGAAAGGAAAAAGACAAGGGTAGTTCTGCTGCCTACTGTAAAAATTTTTCTTGTGTTTTTACTTTTTCTTGGGCTTTTACAGAAAGTTTAAGAAAATGATGCTATGTCAAGAGGACTCAGATACAATAGGCAAATTTCAAACCCACACATTTCCAGAAAGACGTTTTTGTGTAAGTATTTGCTCTTCTTAGCATGCATTTTCTTGTTGAATTCAGCACCATTAAGAGCTACATGTGTAGCAATATGATCTTGAAATGTAGCTTGAATGTGCACAAAGATACACCATTTAGAATCTATCTTCGGAAGCGAGTTATCTGTAGAACAACAACAAATATGCTAATTACAATATCTACATTTGGCATAGTAATATCTTTTCTGTGGAAGCAAAACTAGATGGGATTTTTAATATCTTTGGTAGCCAGCTTATCCCTTATAACTTACATATATTCCTATTGATTTTTATGTCCCTCCATAGATCAGTTGTTTTGTAACTGAATCTGCAAATAGTTTCTGGCTTAAAACTCTAAATTTTGGGATGGAATAGCATATTCAGTTTCTGTGAAGGGTTTTGGGTTTTTGGTAGCCAGGGAGGGCTATGCAGATAGCCCTATAAGAAGCTGCTAGAAGCTGCCCTGGCTCCAGTTTTGGACCCACCTCTGACCAAGTCAATCAGTGTCTCTGCAAACTGATGTATTTAAGAGGGGTGAAGCACATGGCCTGCCCTCTCTTGTGCCTGGCCCCAACCACCATGGACTGGTGCAGGTGGCCCAGACCTGGGCTTGCCTAGCCAGGCCGGTCTGGCTCCAACTCAAGCTCAAGCCCTGCTGCAGCATAGGGAGCGCGAGGAGTCCTCCTTACCCTTGAAGAGGAAGGAGCAGCAGAGACTGCATGGGATGAAGTGACTGCAACCCCTATTCCCGTGTCTCTGTGCCCTTGGGGGTGGGGAGGTAAAGGAACCAGGAACAAAACTGAGCCTGGGAAGGAGGGGGAAGTGGGGGAAGGTGTTTGACTTTAAGATCTCATTGTATCTCTCACTGTTCTATTCTGATGCCACTGGTAAGAAATTAAAGTGTTTGTTTTTCTCCCAAGATGAGTCTGTCTTTTGTCTTTGACCGTAAGTGGTGAGCAAACTCTCCCTGTCTTTTTGTCTCAGCCCACAAACTCTTTATTTTTCTTCTCCCCATCCCATATGGGGAGGGAGAGAAGTGAGTGAATGGCATCGTGGTGCTTAAACCACAACAAATAGTGTTTTAAATGGAAAGTTGCAGCTCAGAGCAGAAGAGAAAGCCAGAAAGTACAGTGGTGATTATACTTATTTCTCTTGTTTGATTGTCTCATTTGTTTATAAGTCTTTGAAAACAGTGCTAAAAATCCTTGGGCAAGGATGGTAGGATGGTGGTCTGATCTAAAAATAGCAATGAGAACATGCGCAGATTTAGCAGTGACACTGGTGATTCACGGTTTATCTGATTCTTCCACTTCAAAAAATATTTTCTTGCATCTCTGCATTGCATCATCTTAGATCTTTTCTCCAAGATCTGCTGCATTAAAAAAATCAGTAGAGCATAAAGTTGTTCCATTTTCAACATAATAGGAATCAAGGTTTTTCTGTATTTAATATTTTTAGAGACTCTGAATGAGATCCCCGGCTTATATTGTACTTTCGTAACGTTTCATTTTCCTTTCTACAATACTCTTTATGCCCAACTATGAAAGGCTATGTGAAAAGACCTGTAGTAGTAAAAATTGAAATTATTTATGCTCCAATCAGTATTTATCCTCAGAAATGCTGTGCAAACATAGCAGCACATTACACCCTTTCACATACACACATACAAAGAATATATTGTCATTCAGTGATCAGTGTAAGGGAAACTTGCTAAAGTGACATTTCAGTGTAAATTTATGATTTATTAAAACATTTGAAATGCTCTACTAAATCACTTTCCTCCTCCCCTTTCCTTGTGCCTTTACTATCTTACTGGTGTATAATTCCTTTCTTCCTTATATGAAAACTCTGTTATACGAACTATGAAAGCATTACGATCAATGCAGTTACAACATCTCTGATCCTAAATGGGGGATTAAAGTATTGAAAGCAGTGGGAAATGACTGCTGAGAAGTCATTTTAATCTACTTAATTGAACACAGCCCAACAATGGTTACTAAAATGAAACTCCAGTGTAGTATTTCCAGCAGGTATCTCTGTTTATGTTTATGGTCCTGTGTCTATGTTTATGGTTTAGTGGTTAAACCAGTAAATACCACCATCTCTGTAAAGGCAGTGAAACTGAGTTGTTTTTTTCATTCCTGGGGTGAAGCGCTATTTCCATTCCCAGCAGAAGACTTTCTGAAAGGAAGGTGCATGAAGGTACATGCTCATTGTGTCTTGATTATTGTTTACAAAGTTGAATGGTTGGCTTCTGCTCATCCCAGGGCTAGAAGCTGAGATATTTTTGTCAAGACTTAACCCTGATCCCATCAAAACCAGTGAGAGTTCTGCTGAGTATAGGAGGACTCGGATTTTACATATAATGGCAAATATTTTCTGTCGCCTGACTAACCAACTGACAGGAAAATAAAGAGGCTAGAGCCTAGGGGTGGGAAGGTTGGCTGTAGCTCTGTAACTTCATTCATTATCCTTGAGCTCATTAATTAAGGGAATTTTGGAGGCTAAGAAGCTGTTAAATGAAGAATTGCTCTGGCTACTTTCCCCCCAGAGTTCCCTCTTGCTGAAGAGGGCTCCCTCCTCCCTTGCTGCTGAAGATCGTTTTAGAAAGGCCCTGAAGTCCTCTACTGTAATCATTAGCTTATTCAGTGAAGTTCTTAGGTTTTTTTTTTAGAAGCTACTAAAGTGTGTGCATATATAGCCCTGGAGCTCTAGTTCTTGTCTTTGTATTTACAGGAGCTGCTGCGTTTAATTAACAGCTATGACTGGCACACAGACGAAGAAGAAGTAAAACCAGAGGTAAATAAGCATACTTTCATCCTGAGTTTGTGTAGAGAAGTAGCCACAAAGTCTCTACTGCATATATCTCTGCTTGATAGCAAATGACAGCCAGAGAGGTAAAACCTCTAACAAGTGACACTCTTGCACTACTGAGGAGCCCGCACTGCCACTGATGCCAACCCAAGAACGCAGGGCTTTCACCACACTACAGGCGCCACTCTTTAGTAAATATTTCATTTAACAGTTTATCAGACTTTTGTCCTTGAAGACCAGAGCGTGTGCCCTTACCTGTTACAGCTCTAGAGTCTGACATGAAGAAAACTTGCTTTTATCACTAAAATTCAGTAGATATGATGCTAGTAACACTTCAGGAAGGGATCTATTGCTGAAGTAGGAGTCATTTTTGTAATCTCATTTTCAGAGAACCAAGCTAGAAATTAACACTGGCAAAGTAGATATGTTTTACAGTGGGAAAGAGCTCATGTTTCTATGTTTTCTGGTAATAACAAAGATACTGGTTTTGTATATTTGATATAAAAAAATAATGCACTTTACCATATCCCTGCAAGCTAGTGCTGAATAAAATAAAAAATGCGTTTTTATCAATAAATGGACCACTTGGCATTGTATCTTCCATTAAAAGGAAATCAGATCAAACACGATTTATGTCATCATCTGTTTCTAAGAATGCAAAAGGCATATTATTTGAATCTCATTAGAAAAAACGTGGTGCACCGGTATCTCCCCAGTTCAGTCAGCTTTCCATGAGACGTAGCTTGGCCTTCAAAGCCCATATGCTGGTGATGGTGTGTAACAAGATAACCTTGCAGAGTTTCATAATCCTGTCCAAAGGGTCTGTTATTTGAATGGTAAGAGAGGAGGGGAAGTAGAGGAGGAGAAATATTTTTAATTTACAAAGTACACATATGATACAATTATGATACAACTTTTCTGAGACAACAAGCTGGCTTCCTATTGAAATCAGCTGGAGCTGCACGTCTCAGTGGCTTTAGTGGATAATTGCCATATTGAGCCTGTCTCGAGGGCCTCCTTTATGCAGCAGAGTAGCTGAGTGCTGATGTATTTAACTATCAATGTGTCATTTCAAATGGTTCCTACCAACTTGGGCCTTGAGGCGATGCTTTATGACAGCCAGGTTCCCAGGTAACGGAACACAAGATAGGGATGGAAAGCTGTACAGAAAGAAATTTATTTTAAAAACCCATCAACATAGGGTTCTGGTTTTTGTTGGTTTTGGGTTTTTTTTCCTTAAAAATAGCAAGTGAAGCCAGAAATTCTGTTATTTATTGAAATCCAGATACAATGTACCTAACTACAATTGGAAAATACCTTAGTCACAGTAATCTCTCCTCCAAGAAATTCCTGGCTACACCAGAAACCTCCAAGCCGTTCCTCCCTGGCCTACGGGCAAGACTGTGAGCTGAGACAGGGACTCTGTTTTGTTGTGGTGTTGTAAACATGCAGCAGAGTTAAGTCATCATCCCGTGGCAGTTTGATATTACCTATGATGTTGACAAAATGCTTGTTGATAGTGGCAAATAACATACAGATGGAAACAATAACCTGTGATGTATTTTTTTATCACCACAATAATTTTTTGTGTGATATGGTTAGATTTTGTATATGAAAGACCATTTTAATGACCTTTAAAAAAAAATAAATTGTGCCAACTTATTTTTTCCATATCTCTCATGACCACTCATTGTATTAGCATTATATAAATATTTCAAATGAGAGTAATTTGGATTATTTTATTACAAATGTTTTATGTAGTTGCCCTTGTTCTTTCTGTTTATACCTGTCTGACGAAAGTCTATAATAGAAGAGTGATTTACTAAATGCATCTAAGGATTATACAATGCTTATTAATTAATGTCCCATGTTGCTGTTTTACAAACAAAATGTGAAGTACAAAAATTCAATGTAAGGAAATATATTGAAATTTCCTTAAATCATATGGAACATAGCTATATTAATCATAATACATGGTAGAATTGATGGATGAAATAAGCTGAGTTTATCTGCCAGCAAGACAAAGTCGGTAAATCAAGAAAATGCATTTATTATATTTCTATTTCTGCTATCTAGAAGCGAAAAGCCCAGAAAGGAGAAAAAAAAGTCTCTAATAAGAAAAAACTTCTTTTTATAGACATTTTATTTCCCCTTTCACAAATCTGTGTAATCCTTTTCAGTGTTGTGTGTAGGTGTTTACAGATACTTGGAAGGAGCACCTCCTGGAAGAGCTTCTGGCAGCTGGGTATTGGCTCCAGTGCGCACAGCAATGTTATTAGCACTGTAGGTTTAGCTGCAGTACTTCATGCTTTCAGAGAGCAATATTTAAATGGCTTGTCAGGATCAACTTTGTATTATGCATTAGCTGTTGGAAAAGCTGGTCCTGGAGCGAGAATGTAGCCTCGATACAAGTATCCCTTTTTCCCTCTCCTGGCCTTCTCAGAAAGATGGTATGGCAGATGCACCTACCTTACTAAAGACCTGAGAAAGACCCAACACAAACAGTGCAAAAGTTTCTGGCCCTGGTGGCGCCAGGACTGCCTCCTCCCTCACAGCTCATGTCTGGTCCACACAGTGGGGGTCACAGGTGGGAAAGTTGAGGTCCTCAGCCAATAGGGGCTGACACAACCATGTATTGACCACAGATCAGATTCGACCAGGGTATAAATGGGGCCCTGTCGGAGGACTCATTTGAGTCGGTCCTCCTCGGAGCAGTGAGTCTGCAGTCGGGACCTCTCCCCTTGAGTTGGGACACCACTTAAGGTAACTTCTCAAGATCGAAGGCCTTCCCTTTTTTGGTGAGTGACTGAGTGCACATTTTGGATTGTTTGGCCAAAAACTTAAGAATTCTTAATTCAGCTGTGTCTGGTAATCTTCCCAACCAGCATATCGAACCTGTATTTGTTAAATGTCAGTGGGATGTTGTTTTGGTGAATGAATGAAGTTTTGTCTGCTTCATTTCAGTTGCAGATTAAAGCTTGTTTGAGTTCATTATCTGTGTGCATGTAGCCATTTTGGTGTGATTCCGTGACATTTTAATTGGTGTAGTTGGCAGGATGCTAATAGAGGAATCGTTACAGAAATATGGCTGTCAGTTCTTTACCCCAGATATGCAATGGGCAAAGGAGAGTGGGTCCGACGCTATAGCGGTGGTGGAGGCTATAGGACAGTCCCGGACCACGTGTGCCGTCCTGGGGGCCTGTCTGTTTTGTGTCCTGTCCTAGGTGGTTGCTTAATTCGAATGCGATTGCAGGATAAGGACAATTTAAATAAGCA
>NW_010158775.1:0-40008 GCF_000695765.1 Mesitornis unicolor | reverse complement strand
GGTTTTGTTTTTTGTTTTTTTTTTTAAAAGGAGAAAAATAAAGCTAAGATTCTTTTAAGAAAATACAAGAAACCAATCCACAGCAAGGAGGGCGGGCAGGGATGAGAAGACGGAAGGACACACCTCAGTAATCCCAGTCTGCAGCTCAATACTGCGCACCTGGGAACCACCAAAACAGGGGCTGGGACAGCTGAAAACCAGCAAAACTCGGAATTCAGCGCAGGTGAGCGGGAAGCGACGCTCCCGTTTGTCCCCGTGTCGCAACCGGCGCAGGTGGCCACCCCTGCACCCCCCTGCTGCGCACAGAGGGGATGTCGCTACTCGGAACCGCGTTGTCCCAACCGGCCAAAAGGAGCTCACCTACTGCTTTCATGGAAACCGCATCAAACTGTTTCAAACAGTGGAAATGAAAGTCAGCAAACTTAGACCGATTAATGAGATATTAGTTATATACGTTTTATATATATATATGTTATATATGTTACTTCTTCAATTGTTTTATCTAACCTAAGTGTACAGTGGCAGCAATCAAGGTTGGCACTGCAGCAGAAAGAGGCAGGAAATGCTGTCAGCACCCTGACACTGACACCACCAGTCCTTAGTGAGACCAGGATTCACCTAACACTGAATTTGATTTTTTTAATTCATTTCCAAAGCTTCTCAGGAGCTGGCAAAATTTGTACAGGTTGCACAATGAACACTTATCCAAAATTTGAAGTAGTTTTTAGATTTAATCTTTGACTTAATCTTTCATTTCTACTCTTTCCATATAACCTAAATTTTAAATCCTCGCAGCAAATTAAAAGCTGAAATACGTAATGCAGAACTTTTCCTCTACCTGAAATTCCGATCACTCCAAATATTCTGCCAGACTAATGATTTTTCTCCAGTCAGAGCCTTCCCAAAGCTATAAACACCACTTTTAATACAGCGTGTTCAGAAACCTTTGTAAATAAGTTACTTGATGTGAAGTTTTAGGATTACACTGAACTTTTTAATAATACAACTTCAGATGTACCCACCACTTTTTATAGAATATCTGTTCTGTCGTTATATAAGAAAACAGAACAAAAGTCATCAATTTGCACTACAGAACTTAGGTTGCTGTGGAAACCTTCGTTATTTATTTTTTTAACATGTGCGACTTCTGTTTCGATACTGAGCAGTGACAGCTATCTGTCTGAGTTTGGTTCTGGGCTGCTGGCTTTCTTCTGCTTTTCTGTGTAGAGTGCAAACAGAAAGTGGCCAATAAGTCAGCACGTTTGTACACTCTTGATTTAGAAAAAACAACTTACTCAATCACACCTTAACTGCCATTCACGTTTAGGCATGTGTATTTACAACGGCTTCATTACTTTCCTTCCCGAGGCACTCCCACAGCACGCAGAAATAGCTTCTTGAAGGGACAGAACTGACAAAGTCATTGAGTTGCATCTGTTGGAGATTGGCTGCTGCTGGGTTTGGGAAATTGTTTTTTCTTTTATATATGTATATGTCAATATTAAATACCTCTTAGTCTCTTACCAGTGCCCGGGGAGCAGGAACCCTCTGTGGTGACAGGAATTGGTTCATTCTTCCAGCTCCTTCATTCTGCAGCCTCAGCACTTCGTGGCTTCTTGCTGCCAAGCTGACCAGTAGTGAAACAGCAACTTTTCCTGTTTAAAAAACACACAGCAGAAATTTTTTTCTCAAAATACAACCGTGCCTGAGATGAATCTTCCCCTTGAAGTAAATATGGAATGAAGGTAGACTTGGGAAGAAAAGGTGAGAACCTTGTGTGGTTAGAGTAACTTTGAAGAGGGCACCAAAACAGTTTACAGAATGAGACCTGCAAGGAACCAGTAGTAGAAACATTTTGTTTAAAGGGAACTGTGCCATCCGCATTTTCTGATCACGGACATAGAAACGATGGCATTAACAGAAACAGTTACACTGATGATGGATTACTTTTACTTGCAATATAGTACATTTTATTACATATTTATTGGCAACGCTTCCCTGCACTGCTGCTAGTGGTACCTATTTTTGAGCAGAGAGAGTCGCCAGAGGGGCATGTGACCCACTTCAGGAAAAAACTGAACTGTATTTTGCTGTGCAGTCCGTGGAATGCAAGTTTGCATAACTTGAAGTTACCAAACATCCTTCCACCTGTTCCTCCAATACATGCATCCACCAGTTTAATGAGTCTCCTATCACCTCCACAGAAATCCTGGTTGCTTTAGTAAACACCCTCAGCTGAAGTAGCACAGAACAAACACCTCACCCCGCAGAGGAGGCAGAGGCCCTGGTCTCCCCAGCAGCAAGCGGGTATTCAGCATCACCCACATGCAAAAGAGATGGACCAAAGCAAACAGCGACTGGCGCAGGGCTGCCAAACAACTGCTTCTCTCTTTTCTCTCTCTCAGCAGAGCTCACTCCTGCCAACCTCAATGTTCACACTATTCCATAAAGCATGGTGAAAGCACAGCAGTATTGTGCAAGCATAAACAAAACATTGAGGGTTATGTGTCCAGGGTTTGTCTTTCTGGAACTGTTTTTATTTTTCCTTATCATTAAAAAAAACCACCACCACAAAAATGGAAGCCAATGCCTACTTCATTAAATTACCTAAATGGTTTTAAGGCTTTGTTAACAAGTTTTAAAAATTAACTTCTGCAATCAAAATAAATGTTAAAGGTTACAGTAAATGTCAGAGCTCCTACAAGAACTCCTGTTGGTGGACATCCTGGGGCCCAAACACTCATGCTTTTCAGAGGAAAGCTGCCTCCTGCTGCCATTCTGAGCCTTTGTCGCTAGACTTGTGTTGCACAGTGTAGATATAATGGCAAATACACACTTCAAGACCTTATTTAATCGAACAAGACAACTCAGAAGGAAAGTACAAATCACTTTAAATAACGCTGTTAAAAGTTACTTAACACCCACTGTGTACAGGAGCTGCTAAGTCAGAAGTATCACGAGTTGCTTATGGTTAAGTTACTGCAAACACAGTTGTCCTCACCTAAACAAAATACACATTCGTGTTTGACACAGTATTAATTAAAATACATTAGACAGTACATCTTATATCGTACTATCTTGCCATAATATAGATGTGATCTGGAAGACAGCTGGCTAGGGAATGCAGGGATTTGACACAGTTTCTTTCTCTTAAATAGATCAAGGGAACTGCACAATCCTTTCAAACGCTTTGCAAGGGACAATGGAAGGGCAGAGTGCAGAATGAAGAGAGATTCCTCTACCTCCCTGCAAGCAAATTTTCCTCAGTTATCTCAGTCTTAAGGC
The DNA here is from genome assembly GCF_000695765.1 of Mesitornis unicolor. Taxonomy (NCBI): domain Eukaryota; kingdom Metazoa; phylum Chordata; class Aves; order Mesitornithiformes; family Mesitornithidae; genus Mesitornis; species Mesitornis unicolor. The sequence continues at coordinate 36,723 of NW_010158775.1, read as the reverse complement.
ATCACGGAACGTATCACCCTCTTGCCCTCTCTTTCAGCTAAGAGCATCCCCATACTTTACCCTTTCTCTTCATTCTTAGGGCTGTATAGATGCTGGCACTTCTACTTCCATCATTACTTCAAACCTCTGGTTTAGAAACTTGGCCCAGAACCCCTGCTATCAGAGAAAAACATCAGGGATGAAAACTCCCTCCGATATTCTTTTATTTGATTAAGTTACCCATTTCCACATTTGGGGTTCTAAATCTGCATATTTGTTTCTTTAAAGTTCATATTCTTTCCCTGTTGGTAAGATGGTTTAAGCCATTAAACAACTTGACTTTCCCATAAAATTACTAATTTCTCACCTTGCAGGGAGAAACAAAAGGATCCAAAGCAAATACACTCTACCACCATCTCCCACAACCTTGTAGGTCCTTTTGGAGCACCAAGCATTTCTTCTTCATGCCTCAAAATTGAGATTTCTGTGTCTCAAGAACTGAGCTATACTTCCCTTGATGAAGTAATCTGAAACTTTTAAGCAGGAGGTCTCGGCTTCTGATGTACAGATCCAAACTAAATTCTTTGTCCTGTTGCACAAGCCCATCTGATGGATTTTTTCCTCACAAAGAAAGGAGCAAAGCATCACATTAGAAATCTAAGTGCAGCAAATGACAGCAGTTCTTCCCTCTGAGGCACTGCAGTGTTGTGCCCCACAATTTCATTCACCTAATTATTCTTTCATCAGGAAGATTTCCAATTAGTGCTCAGGACCGGGGGAGGATTTTAAAGGCCATTATCTTAAGACTCTATTTTAGTTTTTAATTCAGAATGAGCTCCTTATGAGCAATTCTGCTCTCAACCTTCAACATTTCTCAGAGTGGCAGGAAAGGAAAGCAGACCCCTGCATGCCAGGCAACATTTCCAGCTTGCAGTTAAGTAGTGACTCCATTGTCTGTTCCTTACCGGGTGCCTGAAGTAGGAGCTCGTGATTGAAAGCAACCGACACACATCTGACTTTATCCCATGAGATGTAGAAAACATAACTTTCTGGTAATCCTGGGAACAGCTCAATCCCAATAGTTCTATTGTTCCATTCCTTTATTACCAAAATCTTCCTGTCGTACAAAATGGAAGTCAGCATAAAATACTGCAGCACATCCCTTGGTTTTGGCATCGTCTTCTTCAGAGCAAAGGTAAAGTCATGGGGGCAGAGGAAAAGGTACTTTCAAATGCCTCCAGAACATCTGGAGTTAAATCTCACCTGATAAAAAACCAACACAAAAATATTAACTAAGAACAAACAACACAGCTTGAAGTTACAAATATAATGTTAAAAGTTACTCTTACTCTATTTGTAGTATTGCTTGAAAACAAATAACAACCAAAAAGACTTGTGTAAGGACAAGCATGGGTCAATGTTGTTATGCCAACATATCACAGTCTGTAAGTTTTTATGCTGCTTGCCTAGAACGTATCTGGATTAATTATAATGATTAATATTTTTTTAGCACAAAAGTAGGGAATGGACTGACTAATATTTTGATACCAATAGCGTACATCAGAAATTACCAGAAATTCACAGTGCAGGTGGTAATTATTTAGACAGCTGGTCCTTTATTTAAAATAGATCACAGATTATGCTGAATATTTTCTTTATACTAAAGAGAGAGAGTACTTTGTTTTTCAATAAGTAAAAAATGAAAAGAGTCATTTGAATCTTCACGTTTCATAAATAATTAAGAAATTTGAGAAAAATGCTATTGCAGCCTCATTCTTGCTTATCCCTAATGTTCTCCGTATGGCAAATTACCTATGAAAAGATTGAAAAATCACGGAATGTTAATTACCACTGTTGTGACAAATTGATACCTTTTCCTATTAATGTCTTTTCATGTTCAGGATATAAGAAACCCTACCAACGTAATAATTAGCTCCTGTCTTATTTTTTTAAATGTGAGTTCAGAAATATTTGTGAACTCTTCATGTCAGTGTGCTTTTTTGGTCTTTTTTCATTTCTGACCTTACATATTTCATGTCATATATTTATTTATTGCCTTGAAAGAGATCTCTTTGATGCAAATAAAGTTATAATACTGAGATAAAACATCAGAGAACTGGTTTCGTGAGTTAGGAGGCTGTCTTAACTGATTTTAGCTATCACCTCATCAATCCTAGCAAAATCTCTGCAAGTGAATGCAGAGTTCTGTAGTGGTTGGGTTTACTTTTTCCTTTTTTAAGCCCTCTCTCTAATGTTATTGCTTTGTTTCAGAGACAGCTGAAGGTTGGTTTGTAGAGAACAACCTAACACACCTCCAGGGATTAGTGGCTGAGGACTAAACAGTTCTATATCCTTATTTGCATACATTATATTGATCTGTAAAAAGAAAAAAAATGAGCAAATGTATTTCGTTTTGAACCGGCTGAAAGGTCAAAGCAGGAATACCTTCTTCTTAGCGTGCTGCCACTTACCACAGAGCCTCTCCGTTCCATGTGTTAGTCACAGCGGCCTTGCCACCAAATTAAATACCCCAAGGTTGCTATCTTTAGGAGAATCTCTGTGTACCGCTTGGTGCAGGACACGTTTAGACACCACCCATCGTGCAAGGCCACAGCAGCCGGCAACAGAGCGGTGACCCCGCAGCGGGTGGCGGGCAGGGCCCGGGCGCTGTCCGTGGTGCTGAGCTCCCACGCCACAGCCGTGCCGCACTTACCGGCAGCGGCTGCTCCCGAGCTACATCCAGTGACCTGCTGTGTGCAAGGGTTCAACCTCTTCCTCTGGCGTACACCACTTCAAGTCAACCTCCCTTAGCCACCCTGGCAAAACACGCAAGACCCTACTGTTTCCATACCTCCGTGTTTTTATGAGGAGAGGGCTAGCAGCCCATGTTGCTCAACCCATTACCTCAAGGACCAGCCATTACCTTTTGACCTGTACAGAGAATGTGTTGTCTGGAAATAAAACTAGCACTAACATAAACAACTGGAAAAAACTGGGATTTAGAAGTACTGAGACGGGTAATTTGAAGTCATGCTGGATCTATCTACATTCATCCCATTTTATCTTACAGGAGTGCTAGTGCACACAGGATAACTGTGGGCATATATTCCACTTCAGCTACTGGGAAGAATGATTACAGGAAAATACAGTCATAGCAAGGTGCTCAATACCCAAGAAAAGCTATTTAACATTTCCCACTATTGTACTCTCCATACTAATTAAAAGTTTATATTAAAAAATATAAACATCCTGTATGTTTAACTGTAAAATTATTTTGATTATTTTTAACTAGATAAATTCAGTATTGTACATATGCATCTTCAAAATATAACTATATTTTGATAGTATATAAATATTAGAAGGCTTAAAAAATATTTTCTTAAGGTTGGAACAATTAAGATGTGATTAGTTCAATAGATAGCCAAATCAAATTTGTAACTGCTAGTGTCATGTGCCTGGAGTGAGATTCTCCACTTAAGTAGACAATAGTTAAGTCTTCATATAAGCTTCAGATTCCAAAATTAATTTGAAGTGTAACTCCTGTGAAAGACATTACAATATTCTTTTGTTTAAGAGAAAAACATACCTTCTACCTGTGTTCCAGAATGCCAAAACTCCTGCAGTTTTCTACAGAGGAACTTTTGAAACTTTGTCTCATGCATGCCTAAACCACAGCTACATCCAAAGACACCCATCTGTGTCACCCAGGTTAACTGGAAAAAAATGGCAGAAGTTTATTTTGAGAACTTTGACCGATGTAATGAAACCAAGATCTTGAGCAGAATAAAAGGAAGTAGATTGTTTTGTTACCTGACACAGCAGAACAATTAATCATGGATAACAATTACGCAGACTGGCTTGTCTGAGTAAAAATGATGAAGTTACTGTAACTCCATCCAAATACTTACATCCCACTCTGAGAATGAATCAGCACAAAATGACCAGCAGCTAATTAATCTAAATAACAAAAGCAAGTACACCTCACCAGCTATCACAAGGAAGTAATCAATAATTACACAGATACTCTTCTGCCATAATGTAGTGTAGTCAAACTGGCACAGAACTCTGAATATATCCAGCTGTCTTCTACCCAGAAGCAGAGAAAGAGAGTTAGATGACATCCATGTGTCTTCTCAAGGGTCTTGAATACTCATTTTTCCTTAGTGGTGTTCTTGACACTTTAGCAATAGAATAATTACAGTTCTGATGGTTGTTCACCAAGCAGAAAGGATTTGGATTCAAGTCATTCTCCCCACCCCAACTCAGTGACCTCAGCTGATGCAAACTCAAGCAGTAAAGACTTAGCCTAGAGCTCCTCAGGATGCTGTCTGCTGTTACAGCCATGAAAACAGCTCAGTATGAGAGACACTTTCCCAAAAACCAGCAAGAAATGTCCTCGTATGTGACTGAATCAGTCACGAGGAGAAAAAGCCTCGATACAGCAGGCTGTCTTCCACATGGAGAAAAACGACCATCTCAGATTGCGCAGGTGCTGTGTAAAGGCAAAGGGTATGTTCTTTATCTCCTGTACAGCTATGCAATAAAAATCTAATTCTTTATGTTGCCATCAATATAACAAATAGCAACATAAATCAACATAAGTGTCTGTTAGAAACAGAAGTGCTGAGTTCTCCATGAAAGCTCTTAGAATAATTCCACCTGAAGGCCAAGGAAAGTACGCCCATATTATAAAGGGGTCAATGACAGGCATAAAATCTCACACACAGGAAAAATAACGAGGAAAGAAGTTTGAAATTATAACTCAGAAACCAGCTACGACCCAGATAGTGTTGCTTTCAGCCACAAAAGTGTAAGTCTGAAGACCTTCATAAACCCATTCATTCCTTCAAAGGAAGACTGGAGAAGAGTCTTCAAAAGCTGTTATTTTGCAGGCATATTTTTACCTAGGAAACGTGACACATGATAAAGGATGGATTCAGTTATAAGATCTATTTTTCATTTATGATGTATAAATTAGCCACCATCAGGCGGACTATCATCAGGGTTTGCATTGGCTACAGCCACTGGAACCTCCCTACAAAGGATAAACACACTTACGTATTTGTTTAGTAGTACTAGACCCAGCAACCAATATAAAAATATAGCATGTCTGTCAAGCAAAGTGCAAACATACACTGCAAACAGATTGCTCGACAAATTAAACCTTTTTATTATGAAGACGAAATTCAGACAATTTTTAATAACTCCTTTTTTCTCCCTATCAGTAATGAAGAAGGATGTCCAGGAATTTATACTCAGCATACACTGCCACAAGTGTTTTATTGTTTAGAATGAGAAAGTTTTGCCAATTTGGATGCAAATATCACATTTTCCTATTAACATGAAATATTTTCTTTTGTTGTCCGATACATCTCTCCTTCCTTCCTGCAGCTCAAAACATTGTTTTGTTCTCAGAACGCATGGCTGTATCAGCTTGAGCTGAACCGTGACAGCTGTTCCTTGTCACCCTCCAGACAGGACACATTCAGCAGAGATTTAAGATTTCAAGCCGCTGTCTGGAGGAGCTAATGGCAGGATTTCTAGAGGACAGGTAATCTTCTACTAATACTAATTCTATTGCAACCTGCTAAAATCTGTTCGCCCACTCAAATAACTGTACTGTTCCTCGCCATTTAGCATGGAATTCACGTTAATTGTTGCAGTTTGCAAATTGCTCATTCGATCATAAATACTGAAAGCAGCGTACGTGTCTTTATTCGATCAGCTCAGGTAACTTTGAGGGAAGAAACGGACACCTTTTTTGGCACACAAGACACTGAAGAAATAATGTTATTAAAATTACTACCAGCGCATATAAAGAGGCAAGGACTGGAATTTATTACACAAATATAACTTTTTATAGTTGGAGTTAGGAAATACAGCTTATCCCTGAAGAATAAAATACAAAAAAATAAAACTAAAAAATAATATATATATGGCAATATGAGGTAAGTGAAATATTTTACTGCTGTGTGTGAGATTGCTGTCTGAATAACTAATAATTAACCCATATGTCTAACGTGTCATTTAAAAGAATCTGGTGAAAACCACCAAGGAAGACGAGAACAAAAAGCGATAAAAATAAATTACAAAGTGCAGAAATGCAGATACACTAATGGTATGAAACAAGGATCTGATAGGTGAAAGAAATGGGAGTAGCATGGCCAAAACAGAATTTGTCCAAACTCTAATAATTTTGGGGAATGATAGGCAAACAAATGAGTTTGCTCAAGATTTTAAGAGCATTCCATGATTGGATTTTATTAGAAAACTTTATTTTATTGCTTCTAGAAATTTTATCACTACAGGAACTAACTTTCCAGAGAGAGATGGGCATATAAATGTTCCTGTTAGTGGTAGCACTCATATACTCATTACTGGGAGAGCTGGCAGATTTCTTGTCCAAATGTTCAGTGAATTCACATGAAGTGATACTTTTGTGACTGTGATTTTGATTTGCAACAAGGACATTGCAAAAGAGTTGATCCAATAACCTTGGAGTGAATGTACCTAAGATGATTCAATTTAAATTAAATGGAATGGTAAACAAACATTGGGCTCAATCTTGATTTTAGAAGAAGAATCTTTGAGTAACTATGGTAACTATTTACTGAAAATAATTGGGCTGAAAAACTTACGCACTTGAACACAAAGGTCTAGAATTTATTTAACTTGTAAATAGACCACTATTTCTAAAACTTGAATACCAAGCAAAGAGATTTTACTTCAGTAAACATGGGCTCCAAAGGAATAACCACCCCAAAGAAAGTGAATAGTGCAAATGAAGAAGCTAAAAGGGCTTTAAAGGTCTGGAGTCAGCAAAGCTAGATACAAGTGTGAAGTGCAAAGGGAGAAAGCCAGAACTCTCAGAAATCACTTTGAGCTAAAGCATAGAAAGGACAATAATGTTTTTTAAATAGGCAAACAGAGGGACTATGCTGCCATGAAAATAAGACAGAGATTAAAGGTAATGTAGAAAAAAAGTCCCTTTCTTTTTCACTTCCCAGTAAGGGTGTGTGGCAGGTCCAAAATAAACAGCAACCACTTGGTGAAAAGAATCGTGAAGGAGGCACAGGTCCAAGAGTTCAACACCACCTCACTGGGAACCCTGCAGTCTACAGCTCCACATTCTAAAGTGTCTCCATGCCTTAGTGTCTTGTTCTGAAATAAAAAATTGTAATATAGGTCCTCTTTTGTTTCCAGACTTAAAATGAGACAGGTTAATTACTTGCAGTTAGAAGGCAGAAGAGATGATCCAGGGAACTACTTCCCTATTAGTCAGACATCTGCCACACACAAAGTTCTCAAATGCTTTGAATGAAATGCTAAAGGGAAAACAGAAAATGTGACAAAGCATAAGCTTTATTGAAAGATAAAATAACTACTTTTCTAGATAAAACTGCATATATCTTACAATCTATGGGCAACCTATCTAGGATTCAACAAGCAGCACACAAGGCAGAGAAGAAAGATCTTAGTAGGGGAGATGACTACTTTAGAGATGGGTGTGGAGTCCCCCAAGGGTTCTTTCTGAGATCACATTTTCACATGGTATTTACATTAACAGCATTTCCACAAAACCACAGAATCTCTATTAACATAAACCCACTCCTATACCATGTGAAAGATCAGTGGAAGATCAGATCATCTTGGGAAGAGGTGGATAATTTTAATGTCAGAGCGACTGGTATGGCATAAATGGTAACAGCACAAAGCAGAAGATCACGCTCTCAGATATTACATGTCTGCTAGAACCTTAAGATACATTGGTTGAAAATGAAAAATGAAAATGAGAATCACAGGACGGCTAACAGCCTGATCTGGGCTGCAACCAAGGGGAAAAAAGCAAGCGTGATACTGGGATGAAACAGGACAAATCTTGTCCCTGAGAACAGACCACTCAGCTAAGCCTCAGTAAAGTCTCCGAGTAAAAAACTGGAAGTACTTTATGTGTTAATATCACCCATCTTCCAGCAAGATTAATGCAGGCACAAAGAAAAGCTATTAGAAAAATTAGGGAAATGGAAGTTCTCTCACATGCAAAGACGAAGGTACTTCACTTGCCTAGCAGAGGAAAACAGAGCAGACACAGTTGCTGTAAGGAGATCATTGCCAGTCCAGTGTCCATTAGAAAGACCTTGTTATACAGTAAAGAAAGTTTATCTTGTATTAGATTGCCTCTGTAATAAAACAAATATTTCATTTAGAGCATTTTCCCCCATTTTTTATTAAGTACATTTATCACCATTTTCTTGTGGAGGGAGGAAAATTTTCAAATCATGTAACCATGATAAAAACATACAAGAAGTACCAACCTGCCTGACTTTTTGCAGCTGTAACCCTATATATGTTAGGTCCAGGAGCCAAAACATGTACCCAGAAGGTACATTAGGCAGTTTTTATGGGACCTGACTTGTTCTTCCCAAACACAGGACATGACTGATGCAAAGAATACCCTGTGAAGGACGCTTCGGGAGACATTTAGTATATTAGGAAATAATTCTGAGGCCAATATACCATCTACTGATCGTAGCCAAGAGCAGTTGTGAACTTTCTGTAATATTACCAATACTATACTAGAAGTTATCCCATAAAAATACAGTGAACTACAAGAAATACGTACATTGTAAGCCAGCTTGCTCACAAGGCAGACAGGTGGAGCTACCTGAAGTTAAGAAGTCACATTTTCACGTTTTATTCTAAATATGTGCTTATGGGAATTGCAGCCTAGGAATGTTTGATTCAGAGCCCAACCAAGGCCATATGATTTACTCAAGCAAGGTATAAAATAGTGATGAATCCCACACAGGGAACTTTGTATTCTGAAGCTGTAAGACATCTGATGTACTTTCAGAAATTACTTCCACTAATTCACATCTTCACAATCCACAGATGCCTAATTTATCTAGGAATATTTTCTGAAATATTAAAAAAAGCTTCATATTGACAATGAATATGAATCATAGAAGGCTTCCCACTTAACGTCATATAAATGTGTTAGGGAAAATGCTTTTGGGACAGAATTGCAATATTGAAAAAGATAATGGCAGCTATCATTCTTAAAATACCATTGATGTGCACCCTGGGCATTGCAGATCTATTACAGATTAATACGGCTCTCTGAAGATTTTATTACTGACACTAGCAGCAGCTCTGTCCAGACAACCTGAATGAAGCAATCAGACCCCAATCAGCTACATAACTAATGACAACAAACCTCATACTGCTACGAGCCTCAGTGAGAGCAACGTGGAGCTTGGATGGATTCAGATGAAAAAGGGAAACGTTTATTTCTCACTAATTTGCATTAATCTAATCTTACCACAAAGTTTTGCATCCCTTTCATATCGCAACATCCTGTGCCAACTTCTGACATCTACCCTTGCCCAGAAAGAAAACAAAAAAGATTCAGGAAAAAAAGCCAAAGGAATAATTTAAGGCCTAAAAAAATTTAAATCTTCCTAACAGAGAGCTTTAAAGAGATCAATCTCTTTAGCTCTGTCAAAGAGAAGTGTAAGATTTGATACGATTGGGGTCTATAAGCATATACACAGGGTTCCTAATAGCTCTTTAAATCTAGCAGAGGCATTACAAGATCAAAAGGCTGATGACCTATTCACGCTGGAATAGGTGCAGATTGTTTAATCACGGGAGTAAACTGGTGCCGTTTACCAGAGGATGCAGAAGAGTCTTTGCTGCTGCAGCTTTTTGCTCTGGGTTGGCTGTCACCTGAAGACACTTCCATTAGCTCAACCAGAAGGGACAATCTCGAGGTAATTCTTAGGTGAAATCCTGAACTCGTGTTTTTCAGGGTAGGTTACTGTTACCATTGCTACAGAACACGTTATTAAGTACGTGATCCTATAGTAAATTTATTTTCATTACTGAAAATTAAAATATATTTACATTAATATACTAGCACATATAGATCTTATTTTTAAATGACATCACTAGGTGCTACATGTGGGTTTTTATTATGTCTATTTTATGGAAACAAACCTTTCTAAAAATTAAAAATGTTTTCGTATCCTTTTCCATACAGAATTTCACTTGTGCATGAGCCAAAGGAGAGAAGCCTCATTATGTATTGCCTGAAAGAGTCTAAAGATAAAAAAGATCACCACAAAACGTGGCTTCTTTGGAATTTTCACAGCCAGGAAAAAAAATGTTTTAGCTGTTTGAATCCTGTGAATTTTCTTACTTTTGTAGTTAAAAAATTCCTTCCAGGCTTAACAAACCAAAAGATGCCACAGACATGACAACTCTGGCATACTGACTATGCTTAGTCTCAGTGGGCAATACCATCCACGCTTGGTATTGAAGAGAGAAGTACAAGTTTATCTGTTCATTTAAGAAATGCAGCTGTCTGAATCCACTCAGATATCTGGGAAGGCTGAATAATTCCTGTAAACACTGGCTTAGCGAGCGGGCTGTCAATAACATCGTCAAAAGGGACCAGTGAAATTCCTGGATATTAGCAGTGTACAAAATACACAACTTTAATTATACCTACATGGCCATTACTTGTATTTATTTTGTTACCTGGCTGCTCATACACCTGCTCTTTCCTCCCTACCCATCATCAGTTCTCAGTCTTGACTGTGGTGCCAGGGGATGTGGTCATGTCCCTGTGTCTCTGGCAGAACAGGCATTGGGCAGGGGTGGCACCCAAGGACTAAGACTCACTCCTAGGCAAATGAATTAAGCTGCAAAACAAGCCATTAGCTTCTGCTCCAGCCTTCACACTCACCTGCCCTTTGCCAACCAACCTTCTAGAGTCTCCTCAAGCTTCCCTTTGCTCAAAGGGACTTCTTAATACTGTACAACCCCTAACAGCCTTCCTATACATGTACTGCTTTTGAATCGTACAATCCTCAAACCAGTTATCAAAACTCAGATGTTCAGAAGGCAGACAATGCATTTCCAATAAAAATCACGGCTTTGTGTACATTTTTCAACAAAAAGACGACTTTGTGATGCTAAAAGCAGTCACGGTATTTTCACACCTGCGCACTGGTTCCTCTTGCCAAAGGGATATTCACAAGCAGACTGAGGAGGTTTCTGTGCGACAGCTCCCATGGAACAGCGTGGAAAATGCTCCACTTTGAGCAGCTTTTTTTGTTTCTTCTCAGTGTTGCCCTTCTGAAATATTCCAGGCATATTTTCACTTGCTGCACACAACATTCAGATTATGCTTTGCTTTTTCCAGGATTCATTTAGACAGCTAATGCAGAAAATGTTTTAGGGGATTTTTTTTTTCCAGATTAGGCTGAACCTAGCATAGAGTTATCAGGTCAGCAGTCTCTACCAATTACTTACAGTGCTAAACATTTACTGTAGCAAAAGGCCTTGATTGAAGTGCTAATGGAAGAGGAATCATCTCAGTGATTTGGAGCACAAAGCTCACTTTTGTGTGAGACTTTTCAATGTGTGACTCCATGAACTCAGCTGCCTGTGGAAGAGAATTGCTTGCCTGAATGACTGCACTGGAGTTGCATGAAAAGCTCAGATGCAGATGATTAAATCTGGGTAGATGAATCTCGCGTTTTCTTTCAGCAGTTACATGGAGCAGGGTAGCTAAGATTTGTAGAGAAGGAGCAGACTTGGGATGTACTTGTGATTGCCAACATACTCCATCCTTCCTCGGGTGTCTTTCCAGTTGAGTGCGAGTCTAATGACTCCTATTAACTGTAGCAAGACTGTTACTTACACACACACTGAAAAGTCAGACTGCAAACTCCTCTTCTGTTTCTTCTGTCAGTGGCCTGTACACTGCACCCTTGGGATCCAGGTAATTTATTTAAGACACAGTAAGAGGAGCGTGCCTGCTCAGTAGCCTTAACTGAAACAGTTGGCAAGATCAGTTCCCTGAGCACAGAGCAGGAACAGAAATGGAGAAGAAGAAAGACAGTAATGAGCAGAGCTATTTACTTCTCTGATCCTACTTCTGTCTCCAATGAACTTCCCAAAACTGGGGCAAGCCTACTCAGACCAGAGCACTACTTTCTGTTCAAGGCTTGCACACACACCGTCACCTCAATGTTCCTGCACTGTGAAGTGAGACAGGAGAACACCTGCACAGCAGAACAGTTGGTGCTGAGAACTCAGCATCTACAATTTGTGTCACTTGGCATAAGATCCAGGAACTAATGTTCTCCAGCTGCTTAATGGCCATTCAAGGGTGTTCCTGGAGTGCATATTCTTTTAATAAGTTTTAATCAGAAGGAATTCAATTCGTGTGCTCTGGCTCTACTCAGTGATGTGAGGTAAATTGCAGTAGATGGAAATGATTGAGAGATAAACTTCACAATTGCATCAAAGGTCTGTGTACTCTGTGGCAAAAACTGCATATCAAGCTTTAATATAAATGTTATCTCATGGTAAACCCTGAGATTGAAAATAAAATAAAATTAAAAAGCAGAAAACACAACTCTTTCTTAATGTATTGTAGACAATTAGGCTTTGCTTTGAAGGCAACTTGACAGATATTAAACAGACATGAACCTTCATACAGAAAGGTACTTTTAGCACAGCTAGAAAATCCTGCACTGTCCTGAAGAGTGAACACGTTCCCCTGTTCTCTGGGCCAAGATCAGTGAAGCAGGATGAGAGGCTGCTTCTGTATCCTCCTTAGATTACAGAGCCACAAGGGTATAGCATAGACAGAAGGAGATCTAGCAGTCCTAAGAGCAGATCTAATAATAATCGAACAGGGCATGTATCACAGAAAACAGAAAGGTAAAGTAGTAATTTACAATTAGTTCCAAATCAGGTTAGAGATAAAAATATCAAGCTAATTGGCTTGCCAGGCAATATTGAGTGGGAGGACCCTACAGGATTTCAGGAGCCTTGGTTTCCTGTGACTGCTGCTTGACAGAGTGAAGCTGGTTTGTTTGAAAAATGGCTTCAAAAACCTCATAGGAAGAAACTGCCACAAAGGAATTTCTCAAGAAAACATTGCAGATTCACTGCTACAGGGACAGTAACTCACCTGGCTAAAGAGATGTACAGTTTATTTAAGGATGAGTGCTTTTGTTTCCAGAATAGCTACTAATGGGAGACATTTCAGTGTGTAAAGGCAATTTTCAGAGGTTGTGGACCTGCTCTCTCACGATCACTTTTGCTGTGAAAACTGATGTTATAAAAACACATATCAAATACTGAACTTGTATAACTGCATTTGAAAATACATGCACAAGTACGCCATTGACTAGCAAAATCACCTGATATTTATCCTCTCAGCAGCTTTCAAGATGCCTAATTTTTGTAATTTAATCTCAAAACTTGTTTCAAAGGCAATTTCTATTTTTCTCTTGTTATCCCAATTCTAGCTTTGCCACTGCTTGCCATCCACATGGGCAAGATACCCCCAACAGAGATTTTCAGAAATACTTCACTCCTGAGCTATCTACAGCCTAGTTACATATCAAAGGGATTCCTCATCCCCCAGCTCTACGAGAACTTGAGAAAATAAAACCCTAGAATTTTCCGACACAGACTGCATGGCTCGCCACCAGCAACTACGGCCAAGACTTCCAAAACACTCAGCTACTCTGCTGATGATCCACTATGCTGAATGCTTAGAGAAATGAGCACTTATATTGCTTGCACAGCAAACCACCTTTTCAGAAAGTTTGTCTGTGACTACGTAAAACCGATTGAATCGGTGAACGCTTTTCAGAATTTAAGCGTATCTGTTCCGTTACCTGAGGCTGTTGTAAGAATTAATTTAATTAAATAGCAATAGCAGTGTATAAATGAGATGTGAATCACACTTTGGGGATTATCTAAATGGGAACCTAAATAATTATGGTTTATATGGAGATGAGTAGAAGAAAATGTAAATTATACTAATTTATTTTGTCCTGATTAAACAACTTTCAGAAATAAAGAGACTTTAAAGGTGCAACTTCAAGTAATGCCTAAATCTCCTTTAAAGTCAAGGGAATTGTATGAACATGCAGCTGTTATTATATTTTGTCATTAATTCAGATGAGGCTGAGATATTTAAAATATATACTAAGTGCGTGGTACATATTCAGCTCCCTTTGGCTCTCGACAGACAAAAGAGGAGCTGCTGCTGTTACAGGTACAATGCAGGCACACACACATGCACAGAAACACTTCCTACCCCAAGGCAACTGCAGTCTACACAAATATTGAGACATAAGCTAGAGACAGTGCTGTGATATGTCAACAAAATACAGTGGTGGAAAACACCACAGCAATGCCATTGTATATACGGGTTCACTTAAGCAAGAAATGACTGAATAGAAAGAAAAGTGACAGGGACTTGGGATGCTGATGGAGGTGGATGAAGGGACGTAACACATAACACGTTACACGTTACACCACAACAAATTTGAGCCACAGTAGTTGCAACAGCCACCCAGGAGAAAAAGATGCCAGTCCAGAGCTGTAGTTAGAAGCAGGGCAATGGCAGAGGGGCCTCAGGAAAGGACAGGATTCAAGGTATGGAGAACTGCTCTGCCATGTCAAAAAGCCTCACTTTAGCTTGGGAAAGAGAGGTGAGAAGGGCACAAAAAGAGCTATTATGATATAAACCTTAGCTGAAGAGAATTTATGGGATAAAAGCAGATGAGATTCCACTGAAAGCTTGTGACAGGAGTCCTCACACTGCCCAGGTGAGCTAGGGCAATCCATCTCCTCTTTGCATGTATTTGTGTATGGGGAGAAAAAAAAAATCTATGGCTTTATCAACTGGTATTAATGCTTCAACTTGCATAAACCCAGAGTCCAGTGGTACACACAGAGTGGTTCTGAAACTTTCACAAGTAAATAAATCAATTTTTGGAGGAGGTGTTTCAGCACGACACCCAGAAAACATCATTAAAATTCCATATAACTATTCGTGAAAAATGACTGAAACAAAGCAGTCTCATTCCATCACCATAAATGTGAGTGTGAGGCAGGATTGCAGGACTTACCTTGTTTTCTCTTTTAGTAGCTGTGGTCAGAAGCCTCACTGTATTGTGTATGTTTAGACCCTGAGCAGTCGCTCTTTTGAACAGCCAGCTACCATGTGATTCAAATTCCAAATGTGAGACTGACATGCTGCTGCCATAAAAAGAAAACCAAAACATGTCATTAGTGGCCTGTCACTGATCTAATTGAATCAATTTGCAGCTTTATAAGAAATGAATATAATCCCAGGGACGCTGCCAGGAAGCCTGAGCTATGTGCAGCGATTGGAAACAAAGGGCCATCATCTTCCCGTATTGATGTGCTGATGCTTGGGTTTCCCTGCTGAGGATTAAAACTCCCTAAATTTCCACAGGTAACCACACTCTGCACGCATCACGTTTATTTGTTAACACTTAGTAAAAATTGCTGATAGCTTTTCCTCTACATTTAGAAGCACCTCTAAAACTAGAATCACTTCAGCCACTTTGCACTAGAATTGCGTTGTTCCCCAAGTGAAATGAAGTCCTAAGAGACGGGTTCTTCTCACTTGCCTGAGCTCCCCTGTGTGCGCAGATACGATGAACTCCAGAGCAGAAACAGCAGCACAGATCTGTCTCTGAAAGGCTTCACCTGTGGCTCCTGGAGTTGTAGCTGTACTGTGAGAAGGTGCAGAAAAAGGAGCTGAATGTCTAGTCTCTTCATGCATGAAGTTAGAGAGGTTTAAGAGAGCCAGAGATCCCAAAGACGGTATTTGAAGACTGGCCCAAACACTGCTCGCTGTCAGATGCTCCAGTTTACAAACGGGTTGCACAAACTTCAAAAGAGCACTACTTTCAAGAGGCAGCACAGGACTGAATTCGATGCGCATACAAGAAGGGCTTTGACCTGAGGAGTTTCATAAAATTCTAGGTTTGAAAAGAGCCACAGTAAACAAGGACCCAAGGTCTTCAACCCCGGAAAATTTCAAAGCTGTAGATATGTTGGTTCTTTCTGTTCTTCCCTCACCCCAGTGTTTTGATGGGAAAGAACAGAGAGATTTCACAACCAGCGGCTTTTTGCGTGCATGCACGTGGCGTATGCATTTCTTGACGAATATATTTTTAAGTTTCACTCCGTGCTTATTGGCAATGAAACAAGAAGACACTCAAAGAGGCATTGTCTTCCTTTTGGAAAAAAAATATTAAAAGGCCACTTTGCTATTAATTGCAATTATTCCCAATGGGTTTTCTTTTAATTGTATATAACGCATGACAGGTCCATTCTGTGGGACATTTTCCTTTAATCACTGAAGTTGTTACTTACACATCTTGATTCTCCTGTCCTGAGAGATTCTTTCCATATGGAAATATGTGAAACCACCACCAGTGCATTTCTGAACATGGCTTCTCCAGCATGGCCAATTCTTGCTCTGTCAAAGTCTCAGCACATTTCCTGCTCATTGGTTTCCTTCAGACCGCAGCAACACATACATTCCTGGTGTAAATTAGCTTAGATCCACCCAAATCATTACCAGCAGAGGATCTGGCCTAACACATTCAGTACATGAACTGTCTTCTATCAGACTACAGAATCTTCAAAGCTATAATTTATCTGCATATTCTACAGTGCAAGATATGAGTCTCGTTCAAGTCTGAAACAAAATTAAGCTTACTCAGGTCTAAGATACTTTTTACCAGAGAATCCCATCCCATCCCCAACCAAAAAAAAAAGTCATAAACATCCAAATTTCCCTTGCTGTACAGAATATTAAAGAATTACTGAAGACTTCACGTGGTATCTGTGGGATAATATCCTGTTTCACTGCAGAACTGAAGTGATTGAAAGAGAGCACAAAAATGGAAGATCACAATTTTAGAATCATTAAAAAAGTACATAATTTATTTACTCTAGAGACTATTTTGGGAAAAAACCTCTGGAAGTTACACACGGGAAATAATTATCCATATTGAAAAAACAGATTAGACTTATGTCTTTCACCAGATAGTACTGAATTTTTCTCAAAGTAATATTTCTTCTCCTGCCATTTTTGTGTAATGTGAAAACAGCTTTGAATACAAACCAGCCTGTTCATTAAGGCAATTTAAATATAGATAAGTCTTATAGCTAGCACTATCATCTGCTAAGTAATGCCACCTGCCTGCACTGAATTCTTCCTTTATGCCATACCTACCATCATTCCTAACAATTTGTCCAGCTTCTGTTTCTTATACAAAAATAAAAATAAACCAAAAACACAACCAGTACCAGCCCCCAGCACCCCTGGCCCCAAACCCAAGTGCCATGCTTTCTCATATTCTTGGAAGTGGCCCACTTTGAATCAGTCAGCCGGTGGGTTTATGTGACTGCACATGCTCTTCTCAAGAGACACAGTGAAACCCAGCTCCTGCTGCAACCACACTCACACCAAAGTCCCGTTATGTTCACAGGGTCATTAAGGTTGGAAGAGACCTTTAAGATCACCAGCTCCAACCGTCAACCCAACCCCACCATGGCCACTAAACCACGTCCCCAAGTGCCCTGAACCCCTCCAGGGATGGGGACTCCACCACCTCCCTGGGCAGCCCCTTCCAGTGCTTGACCACTTTTTAGTAAAGAAACTTTTCCCAATATCCAACCTAAACCTCCCCTGGCACAACTTGAGGCCATTTCCTCTCGTCTTGTTACTGGTTACATGGAAGAAGAGACCAACACCACCTCTCTACGCTCTCCTTTCAGGGGCTGTAGAGAGCGATAAGGTCTGTCCTCAGTCTTCTCTTCTCCAGACTCAACAACCCAGCTTCCTCAACTGCTCCTCATAATTCTTGTGCTCCAGACCCTTCTCTGACCATGCTCCAGCCCCTCAATGTCCTCCTTGGAGTGAGGGGCCCAAACTGAACACAGGACTCACAGTGCGGCCTCACCAATGCCAAGCACAGGGGCACAATCACTGCCCTGCTCCTGCTGGCCACACTATTGCTGATACAAGCCATATTACCTTATGATGATGGACTGGAGTGTTAAAAAAAGGATTATTCAACTAAAATGAGAATTTGCAATGACAGAAACATAACACACGCTTTCCTGTTAAGGAAAAATCTGGGACTTAGATCAGCACAAGAACAGAAGGAGAAGAGGCAGTCTTCTAGCACAGATAAAACAAAATGGTGCCAGCAGCATGTCCTCAGACACAAACACGACTGAAGTAGATGACGACAGCTTGGTAGCCAGAACTGTGAAAGATATTACACACGATCTTACCCTAGTAATAGGGGGAAAAAAAAAGTTCCAGGGTTTCTAATCTCCTCTAACAGAAAACTCTTGCATGCAAAATTCAAGTAGCAACATGAAAATTATAATCAAGGAAAGGCTACGCAGTTGAGAGTATCACACAACTGGAGCAGGTACATGAAGATCAATTTCTGCCACTGCTAAGAGAGCTACAACAGCTTAAAGATTCACCAGAACATGGCAAAAGGGCTACAGAGGAAAATACCTGCATTTCTGCATTCCTTTCAGCACTGAACTGCCTTTTCAGATTCTGTGTTGTCCTAGCTTCCAACTTCATAGTAAATGGTAGAATAAGCAGGTTCAGAACTGCGAAGGCACAGCATCCAATCAGCCATAAAGCCATCGTGATCTGGATTTATAATCAGAGAGGCAGACAAAGCTATTCTGGCTGCTGGAATAAATAAGACTCCAAACAATTGCAAGAAACGCTGCTATTTCAGTGTAACAAAACCAAGACACCTGGGCCTCTGCCCTAGAAAAGATCTTAAAGAGTATGGCGCACTGACATGGCTCCAGCTCTGGCAGCTGCCTTCAGAATTTTTTTAACAGAGAAGAACATAAGATCTTTATGACACCAGTCAAAGGCTTACTCTGAAACTGCCTAAAGCACTGGCACAGACAGACATTTTCTAAACATACATTACTGGAGAGAAATGGTTGCATATCACCATATGGATTTGTAGGATTTTTTTTTTCCTGTTGGCTTGTAAATGACAATAAATTAGAGTATGCTTAATCACCTTCAGTTACAGCTTCTGTACTGAAAGGAAGTTTCAGGTTTGTCTTTACAAGCACAGTTGATCCCTCTCTTCAGCTAAAATTCTGCCCAAAGCTTGTAGATGAAATCTGAAAATAAAATTTAGGGAAGTGTTTGTTTGGTTTAGATTAACTCGATATTCGGTAGTTAATTGTTTCTAGATTATGTATTTCCCCCTAGTAGACAAGAATCTTCATATATAGCTACCCTTAGAGTTTCATCGTTTTTTGATACAATGAGTCTAAGCTTCATTCTTGGCATATGGGAATGAAAATGCCCTTGTTCTTAAAAGAGAGAGAAAAATCTCCGGGAGGGAGAGAGACAGGGCCCTACGTACCTTTCAAAAGGCTGGTACTTTTTGAGAATTACCCACTGTAAGTAGCAAGCTCTTTCACTGTCAAACCTCCTTTATGCCCTAGCCTCAAGGAATATATTTTTATTCCAAACAAATCCAGAACTTCTCCTAGCAAAGCTAACAGCCAGAAACCCAGGAGACTATCCATTTCCACTTCTTTCTTACCAGAACAAGGGAAAGGCACTGGCAGGAGAAACCCAGAGCAACATCCCTGCCTCTAAAAGGCTGCTGAATCATGGGACAGGCAGCCAGCTCTTCATTTTTATCTGTTTGGTCCCGTCACATTTGAATTCAGCAAGAACATCATATGGCACTGAGATCAATATTGCTGGTGTATTTTCATCTCCCCCAAAGCAACACATTTTCCACAGTTTTTATTTCGAATTTGATTTAGATATTACTGGAGTTACCGAGGTGAAGGGCTCTGGAGCGGAGGATCACGCCGGGGGGACCTCTCTGAAGGGACAAAAGCGGCGAAACCGCGGGAAAAAAAAAGGCGCGAAGGCAAAAAAGCGCAGGGAGAGAGGGTGGCCCAGCTCCCCCTCAGCGAGGGAAACGAGGGCTCCTGTCGGCGCTCAGCGCTGACTGCCCGTGGGCGGGAACAAGTGACGGCGGCAGTTTAAAACCCAGAGTACCGCCATTTCAGCGTCCTCACCGAGGTGAAGGGCTTCGGAGCGGGTGATCACGCCGGGGGAACCTCCCTGAAGTGACAAAAGCGGCGAAACAGCGGGAAGAAAATAGTACGAAGGCAAAAAAAGCGCAGAAAGAGAGAGGGTGCCCCAGCTTCCCCCCTCAGAGAGGGAAACGTGAGCTCCTGAGGGCGGTCAGCGCTGACTCAGCGTGGTGGGGACAAGTGCCAGCAGTTCACCCCCTCAGGGAGAAAAGCAGCCCCCAGGGAGCGCGGCGAACAGGACCGGGAAACGGGGCGTGGAGCGGCAGTTCGCGCGGGCAGGAAGGGCGCTGAGGGTCGGCCAGATCAGCCGGTGAGCAGCGGTCACCACCAGGCAGAGAGCCATGACCTCCCTCAGCCATGCACCCACCAAGGCAGAAGCAGCTTGCCAGACAAAGCAATAGTAAGAGCAGCTCAAGTGTCGAGCTGTAGGGAGTGCCCTGCTCTTATGCCGCTGTCTGATGGCAGCAGTGAGCACACCTGTGGGAGGTGTGCCCAAGTAGAGGAGCTTCTCGGCATAGTGGTGGAGCTCAGGGAGGGGATAAGTGGGCTGATCCTGGGGCAAGAGTTACCACTGCTCATAGACAGGGCTTTAAACTGGATTTGAAGGGGTAAGAGGGGAAGAAGATGTAACACAACTCACTAGAGGTGAGCCTGTGGGTGAAGCACCGACATGTTTAGGATGGTTCGCTACTGAGGCTCTTCGGACTATGGCCCCAGTGGAGGTAGGGGATGGAGTTCATACAGCAACCAAGATGCAAGGGTTACTGATGGGTTAGTGACCATGGGAGCTCCTGAGAATGGCCTGGCAGAAATTAGGACTTCTCCCTGTGAAAAGGTGGCAGGGCCTTTAGCCCAACTGAAGTGTGTCTACACCAATGCACGCAGCATGGGCAATAAGCAGGAACTGGAAGGATGTGGAGTCTCCTTGTCTGCAGACACCCAAAGCCCTGGCCGTGTTCCTGCGTGACTGCTCTGGTGATCCTGCTCTGGCAGGGGTTGCACTGGGAGAGCTTTTGAGGTCCCTTCCACCTCCTACCATCCTGTGATTCTGTGTGATTCTGACTCTGTGATTGAACTATAGTTATTCCTCTAAGTTACCATCTCTCTAATAGCAGCAGTCCTGGCAATGGTGCTGCAGGAGCTGTGGATATTATACACTACTTTACTCTGTTAGCTGAGGAAATCCATTTAGACTTTTATCCTGAGTAGTACAATACTAACACAAGGAGACATTTAAACAATACAAGGAAAAAACCCACAACCTTCAGATTTCACTTTCACAGACATTAAATAGATTCAGTTTTCTTCTAGGACTCACTGAGGCTTCTGCTATAAATGTACAAAAGCAGTAGTGATACCGTTCACTAAAGCTGTCCTGACACTTGATATCAGGAGACTCAGTTTTCAGTCAGTTATAACTTTGGCAAACTTCATCTATTTAGCCTGAACATTTTCATGCTGAACATCACTTGCAGGGTAATTTGTTTTCTTCCCTTACAGACATACAGTTTAGCTGGTTGCAACAAAAAAGCTACAGTAGGGAAAAGATGTTACTTTACTAACATAAAAAGATAAGTTCTGGCAACTTTTGAAAAGCAGCTAACACAACTTTAATCAAACTCTGGGTGCTAGGCAATGCCTGCGCTGCTACTGAAATTCGTGTTCTAAGTCTGTCCACTTCATCTTATCTGGGAAGCTTTCAGAAGCCAGAAACCACAGGCCTCTCTCTGCTTAAAAGAAAACAGGGATCACCTTGGCATGCATTTGGAGAGCAGTCCCAAGAGAACTGGCCTTCACCAGGCTCCAAAGGAGTACGCTAAAATCCCTGCCTGTTCGCTTTAGAAGAATATAGAGGCTCCAGAGGGAATGTGAAGGAATGGTCTCATAGTCAAAATGGCTCCAGACTGGAGTCGCAGTAACTTTTTGTGCATAAAAAACTTTGCATAAAGCAGAAGTCAACAGACTGGTGACTCAAGTTATTCCAGTAATCTTTATATGTAAAAAAATAGCTCTTTATTGCACTTTTCTGCAGGAGTATTTTAATTTATTTTTTTAATAGAATAAATTGCTCTCTCATTGAAAGAAGCCTTCTCTGTTGCTTTTCCATATCTTCAGTAAAATCAAACAAAATAATCCTGCAGGTATTCTTTATTCTTTCTGGGTGGGGTGCAGCTGAATTGAAATCTCTGTAGGAAGACAGAACTTTCAGGTAAGGCAGTTTGTTTCTTAATACATCAAAACAGGCTGTTTTCCCAGACCTGCTTACAGAAAGGGGAGAAATACAACTAAAAAGGCCTTTATGTGTTTGTATTTTGAACTTCTGGAGTCAGAATTTAAGGAGAGATAATTGTGCAGCTAGAAGCCAGTATTTCCTTAATACTTATAAGGATCTTTGATGTTATATCCCACCCACATGATGTCTGTTACATGGCAAAAGGGTTAAATATACCTGTGTGAAAAAAGGGGAAATTTCACTGTTGTCACCTCTTGCCTGGTGCTGAGATTCACTTTCTTCTGAAAATAGCAGGCAGGCAACTGCCAGCACAGCTGAATTAGTCAGAAAAGCTGCCAGGGAGGTGGGAAGTCTCCAGGTCTCTTTGCTTGCTCCAGGGCTTGTTCCACTGTGGTACAATTACAAATACGCAACTGCAGAATCTGCTGTGCTTCTGGTTTTGAAAACAATGGTTCAGGGTCTATTTTCTTTATGAATTTCACCACGCTCCAATTAATGCTGATAGGAACCACACACACACACTGAGAGAAGCACAGACTCGTTTTTCTCCCAGGTAAAGGGATTTCATTCATACGGCCCATACTTGAAGACAGAGTAAGTTCTTCAAGGTTGTAGATTTCGGACTTACTACAGCTGTCTGATTCCTTGAAGTCACTGTTCTTCACTGTTTAGTGACAGCAATCAGTGTATTACTGCATTATAGATAATCTATAGATCTGTAGAGAGACAGAATGTAAATATCTATCAGAATATTCATGGAAAGGATGAATAATCATAGCTGAGAAGCCCATTATCTTGCCTGCGGTGGTCCTGTCAGTTCTCACAAAGGTGGCGACGTCAGGGCAACCAGTAATTCACAGCAAGGAATTAAAAGATCAGGAAAATCAAGCAACGGAAAAAAGGATTCAGAAGATGAGAACCACAAGGTTTGATTTAAGCTGGCCCTCTGAAACCTTTAATCATATATTAATACAGTCTCTTTTTGCATAAATTATTTTGCATATTCTTTACATTTTTTTAATAAAATGTAAAAAGAGTTTGTGCATTGAGATATGGTAGCTCCCAGGTTTTTATTTAGCAAGGGGTCTTGGGGAACTGCTTTGAAGAGAGAAAGGGAGAGCACATGAAAGTAACTGCAATGACACATGTGCATGGAAGGAATATGGTGATGGGATTATTAGACAACTTAAGAAGTTATGGTTGCTGATCAGGGGTGTTCTTCTCACTACCTCTGTCAGAAGTCTGGTGGCGTAACATTTCCAGCAGAAACCACTCACATATCCTGTTCTTCACATTTCTGAAATGAAATCTTTTCTGATCCACCCTCGGGGTTTTACTCTCTGAGAAGCAGACCAGACGGGCTCTAGGAGATGTTGAAGCCATAAGCATAGTTCCTGAAGGAAAAGACACTTATAAAATGCACAGACTGAATGAAGGCAACGTGCATCTAGAATGACCCGACAATTTTGAAGACTACATACATTGCTTGCTTCTCTTCACAGGCCAACCGGAAGAACAAGGTGAAATACCTGAGTTACTGCTATGGCCAAGCTGATCTAACTGGATGTGAGATCACACACGCTGTATGATCCCTAACTGAGCCTCTACTGCCCGATCCCAGGTAACAAAAGCAATGCTACCAAAAATTAAGACCCCAATTTGCCATAAGGCAATTCAAATCAGCCTTACCAGCAGGGTTAACAGTTTTGAGAGTGTTTGATACCAGAACAAATACATATGTTGAGGAACTCGTACTTTATGCCTATCATAAATCATTAGAATAGGTAAATCATTAGACTTTGTTGACTAGGGCAGCGGATGGGGCACCTGACTAAAAAGAACCTGGCTTCTTACACTCCCTCCAGATTAGACAGTGTCATATTAAAATGAGACTAAAAAAATCCTAATAGATCAGCTTTACACTTTGCCTTCGTTACTGGTGTATTAATTTGTGGATACACTCACTTGAATTATTTCATTTTTTCAGTCTTAGTTGAATGAGTGTAGTTACTGCATTTTTCATCTCTGAGTAAATTAATTTATTCTGTTCTCAATAAAAACTATTAATAGCATGGAAAACATTACAATTCCTAGGTTTTATGATGGGTTATGAACACGTTGGCACAGACAACCTCTGACAAGAAATCTGTAAGGTACTTGGCTTTGTTTGGAATTTAAAATGTATTTATTTCTAAGGAAAGTTATGACCTGAATGCCACAGAGTCTCTGTGGCTTTGTAAAACAGACAACATAGAACCATGTGAGAAATTAGGGAATTATGAAAATGGAGATCAGTATAAGAACTGCAAGCTGTTTTGAGATCAGTATAACAACTGCAAGCTGTTTTCAAAAAAGTGGCTAAAAACCTGACAGTAGGCGGTTCTGAATGGGAAAATGTTGTGTATGAATATGATCACTACTGGTGTTCCTCAGCTTTGCATTTGGGACCGTTTTTATTTAGTGTTTTAATTAATAGCGATGGTACAAAAAGTAGGAGAGCACTTGTGGGCGTTCCTGATGACGTAAGGGAGGCATAGCCAGCATAAGCACAAGCTACGTTTTACACAGGAATTTTATTCGTGGATGATCTCCTTTAAGAGAATAATTAAAACAGATGAAAAATTAGTAATACACAGCTACTAAATAAGATAATTTTTAACTATACTAAATAAAATAAATAAATAATATAATAAAGAGATTACTATGAGCCTTAGCCTTACCTGTGGCCAGTGACAGAGGAAAAAATTCTTCTCTTTATTAGTACATCTAAAGCTGATCCCAAATCAGCTGGGTAACATGGTCATGACCATGGCACTGTGCAACGCTCAGGCTCGGAGAGAAAGGTCAAGAGAAGGCAGAGCAGTATTAGTGCCATTGGGTATGTTACCTCTGTCAGAACCCATCACTCGGCAATGGGTTTTTGTAATAATTTCCTGCACCAATACCAGTTTGAGGGACTACTATAAAAATATGAGGAATTGAAAGGCTGTGTTTTGTAAGGAGAGTAGAAAGGCTGGGTTGCCTAAATGAAGCCTAAGAGAATTATTACTTGATTTAGGAGAACAAATATTCTGACAAGTGAGGAGCAAAAGAGAAAACAATGATCCAGGCTAAATAACGTCTGCATCATGAACCGATGGACAGAAACTGGCTGTAGTAAAAGGAAAACCAGAGTAAGTCCTTTACAGTCTTCCAGGAGGAGTTTGTTCCAAGGAGGAACAACTTGCATTTCTGAGACTAAGCCTAATCCATTTGCCAAAGGGATTTATACTGATATGATTGCTTATGATGGAAATGGCTTGGACTCTTGACCCAGGCAGTCCCTCTCCTCTTTATTTCCTTGGAGATTTAACAGAGTGGATTTCCTCAGGGCTAGCGCAGTATCAGTGCATGTTATCCGACAGAAGATAATATGCTACTTCAAAACTGATGACACGTGGCTAGAATTTTAATTATACACTGCAATTTTGAAAGGCTCTTAAAATGCCTTTCAAAAGTCAGGCTGCAGTTTTCAAAATGGGTTTGAGGGACGTTTGTCAGAAGCAAAATATTTCAAAATAACGGACTACTCAGAATTATTTAATTTTTATCATCAGATCCCTTCAATACCGGTTAGTTGGTAAGTCCATTGAACATTTTCTGGCATTTTGGTTTTCCCTGAAGCCGTGGTTAGCAAGGTTATATTCTGTCTCATTAAATTCACTTACTGTTTCATCCACATACAGTCTTGTTCATGGTGTCCTCCTAATACAAGACACTGAGCTGATAAGCATCAATTCACGTTATAGGTGTTTGCATTTGAAGTAGGAACGAATATTTCACTTGGCAAACCTTCTGGGGTTTTTCAGATAAACACTATATAAAATGTGATCTGTCATACGATTAGTGTATCTTGATATGAGGTGCAAAATGGGAGTTATGTGCCACTTGCATTTTCCCTGGTGTATCAAGTCATCTTTCTGCATTTCAGCATCAAGGGACTTACAAGGTTATAACTTCTCCATGGCTTGATCTGAAGTTGACTTTTCATGGTAACTGTAAGAAAACTACATGACGTGCATCTTCTGAAATAAAGAACTTTATGAAACAAAATTACACTTGTTAAACTCCAGTTGTCAGAGACATCTGTAGTCTTGAGAGATTTCACAGAGTTATCAAACCATTTCTCTGTACAACCCTCGGCAGGCTGCATGAATGAACGAAAAAAAAAGCCACTTTCTGTATCTGTAGCCTGGGGTCTTCACTGGTGGTGTATATTCAATTCATTCAGATAATAAAACAATTTCCAGGGGATATAAAGAAGGCAGATGATTACCAATGCTGTTACAAAGATAAAAACACATTTTTGAGCTTGAAAAATCATAATTTCAAATGGTGGTTTTGAAAGAAAAACAAAATCCTGTCGTTTCCTTACAGACATCGTTTTCTTGTCCTAAGTTCAGAGCCTCCTAAGCATTAAAACAATAAAATTGCCTTTCTATGTTTCTATTGAAACAGAGCAACAAACACACACACACAAAAACCCCGAAGATAAACTCCATTCAAATCTCAAGTTGTGGACATAATGAACAGGCAATTTTAGTCTCTTTTCCCAGCAAAACAATGAGCCATGAAAACAGATTTTGCTTGAAACAGTACTCCTGTCTCTTGTCTTTTCCCTTTGTTCCACCCCCAACCTGTTGGTCGATCTGAGGAGTCATCTACATCCCATAAATCCACAAAATAGGCAGCTAGAAGGGAAAACAGTGATGCAGATGCCTTCTTAGCAACAGCAGGGTCCTGACAAACAGATAAACAACACATGGAAAAGAAAAATTATGTTTTGAACCTGTACTGTATTAGATACTGTGGTCACTCAAGTAAGACCTGAATGCACAGGAAGATAGCATTTTTATTAATATCAGTGCTTACAGAACTGCTTCTCTGATGTCTCTCAGTATAAATGAGTTTTTCAGTAAAATATTATATATATATATATATGCTCAGGCAATGGCAAAACCCCATACCCCATTGTGTACTGTACAATGCAGCCACAATTTAATTCCTGCAGAAATCATGTACTGATTTTACTGTACCAATAGGGGAGATGCTGATAAAAGTACCCAGCAGACTGGACCCAGATGAGGAGAGCTCTGGGGGGGATGTGGAGCATCATCACACCTGCCTCCCACATTGAACATAAGAGCTCACAGCTGGGATGCAGCTTTCTGCACAATTAATGCAAGAAAGGTCAAGGCACTTAAAAGCAGGATTCACAACAAGTAATATGTAGAGTGATGCAATACTTGAGTCAACCAACAGTAAAGCTTGAAGTGTTTTTCTTAAATCAAATCCACCCCTGGTCTAAAACACCCACTCGCAAACACGCATTTCAAACCTGAGACATCTGGATTAGGGCACTGCACCGTGGCCCGCAGTGTTAACAACTGGGCTGGTGCTGGAACTGGAAACAGTTATGTGAGTCAAGGCTGGCACCAACGCTAGCTAGCTTTGATAGTGGAAGAGGGGTTGTGTATTTTAGCCAATAAAGAAGGCACCAAATAGCAACAAGCCCTGGAAACTGAAATGGAAACCTTGCATGAATGGCCTCCCTATTGCGCCATAAAACTTTTTCTCCTTCTTATTCCTTTTCTCCAGATCTTGTTTGTTTGTTTGTTTGTTTGTTTTCCTAGGCACTGGCAAATTTCTCACCTCATGGCAAGAGCACTGCCTTGGCAAATGAGCCACAAATGTGTGAGGTCCACGGAGCCCATAAGAGACAAAACCCAGATCTCCCACTGCCACCCAGGACGCTCATCACCACTGCTCTCCCCTTCTGCTTTGATACTTCTTCATGCTGATCTTAATGTGTGTGTTTCCCACTAAGGTCAGATACCTCAGAGGCCACAGAGACACCTGGGTTTATTAATCCCAAAGGGAGATGAATATGTACGAGGGCACTAGGCAATTATTTCAGATTTCATGGAGTTCTCTGAGGAAGTGAGAGGTCAACATATAATTACAATACCCTTCCCCTACCCTTCTTTTGTAAGCAGTGGTTTCTCAGGATCGCTGGTGACTTTTTTATATGCATTTACATTCTGAACATGCCATGCAGGAAACCAGGCAATTAGTAAATCTATATTCTAGAAGAAGTTATACAGCTTTCTTTTCCCAGCTTCTAAAAAGGAAACAGTAGTTTACAGAGGAGCACTCTCTTGTACTCATATTAACTTTCTGAAGTTGTACTATGTAATATACCTGGATTAGTGCTCAAAGAATACTCGATGTCATCTTCTAAACAGCGAT
This sequence comes from Mesitornis unicolor, assembly GCF_000695765.1. Lineage (NCBI taxonomy): Eukaryota > Metazoa > Chordata > Aves > Mesitornithiformes > Mesitornithidae > Mesitornis > Mesitornis unicolor. Next base: position 8,246 of record NW_010158775.1, on the reverse strand, counting down.
GGAATTTGGGCAGATTTCTTTATCCAGATAAGGCATGGGAGATTCAGGTTTGTTTTAAAAAAGAAATAAAAGCACACGTTTACTCCTGCAGAGTGCAAAACCACATAGACGTGTCACAAAAAGTGGCCAAAGAATACAACTTAACAATTAAATGTTCCTTCTGGAGGAAGGAACAAGAGGTTTCTTCTACTGGCGCCCAAGAAGCCCTTGAAGCCAATTCTGCCCTCATGCATGTGCAGCAAATCAGAAGCTCAGGTTCAAGTTAAAGGAGCTCGGGCAGAGGGAAGGGGAAAGCTGTTATTTCAGGTGGTCAGGAATCGAGTGTTTTGAGTACAGCTCAGCTACTCCACTGATGGAGCTCCCGTTTCTCCCTGAGCATGCACATGCTTTCAGCACACTCTCCTGCATGCTGTTGACAAAAATGCTTTACAGTGGAAATACAACTCTTAGTTGAATTTAGGTCTGCAACAGACAAGTAACCTTTCTTTCAGTAGGGCCCTTGAAAGCAGTCCCTAGGCTCCTTGGAAATCTCCAGATCACAAACTGATAACTGCTCTGAATCAGAAAATGTGGCCTCTTCTCTATCTCTAGAAACCACAGGCTAGAGACGTGGGGACTGAATTACTTCCTTCCTCCTCACAGAGCTCCTCCATTTACCCATTAATTTTAACCGTGAATAGTTGCTTTGTTGCTGGACCAACTTCCTGTGCTACTTAACTGGAAGACAGCCTACGCTATTTTCCAGGAACTACCTGGGAGAAACTACATTTCATCAGCAACCTCTGTTTTAGATTTGTGAAACTGCAATGAAACCAACATGAATAAAGGAATTCTGAATACCCCAAAACCTCACTTTCCCTTGGCATATCTAAAAAAACTTCATGTTTCAGGAGAAAATTGCACTGTAGAGGGGACTTCTTTAACCATAATCTTGGATGAGCAGACACTAACATCACCAGTTGATTTCAATAGGTAACAGAGTCATTACCTTTTAAGAAAAACGTTACTTGCTGAAGTTATAGAAAAATAAATCCAAGACCTGGTTGTAAAACCTCCACGTAGTGCACAGCAGGCAGAATAAGGGCTGGAGAGTTGTCACTGGACACATGACTGAGCCCCGAGTTAAACTGCAGTCTAACTGGGGTTCCAGTCCTTAGGATCCTGTTTTTGAGCCCGTCACAGCAGGGGCAGGAAGAGTGGCCGTTCTGCAGGATCCGAGTTCATCAGCACACGACAGCAGCTGCAGGAAACGTCCCCTTCGAAGGGTAACGTCCTCATTAAGCACAGCTCAGGAAAGACTCTGCAGCTACTTAGGAATTGCAGCTGCGTCCAGCTCCAGCCATATTTCCCAACAGTTTGCACTGAATATTTTCACTGCCACAAAGCTACCTCTTTCTGTGCTGAATCGGCGCTTCCAGAACAGCCTGGTGGTTGGTGCATAAAGCGTCTGGCAAAGGTCCTGGTCAGAGGTGCTGCTCTTTGAACGAAAGCAAAAGGAATTTATGCAGGGAGGAAAGACAAAAAAATACAGGTCAGCAAATTAAAGATGAGAAGGCAGGGAAGAAAGGTGAAAATGCCCCCTGAATGGCAAAATGGAAGGTAAAGAAAAGGTTTCTAATCCTGGTCTGCACACCAACCCCCCCAAGGCAGACAGCTTAATTCTAGTTCCATTTTCCTCATTGGTGTACCACTGGGCTAATAGGGACTCTATGAACAACTTACTGCTCCTCAAAGTACTGTGAAGCTACAAAATGCTTATTAATACAGATGCAACTGAGATACACTGAAGGAGGAGAGCATGAGAAAAGAAACTCAGAAGAATAGTTAGAATAATGTGGAAAAGATTTTCAGATGATTGGAACTGTGGTGCAGCAAGAAGAGGAAAAGCCAGATAAAACAGATGCAGAAAAATGGAACAGCAAAATCCCTCCAGTCAACACTGCCTACACGAAGTGACCATAAAGAGGTCTGTAGGTAACCTGCTTGTGACCTTTTGGTCTTTATTATTCACGATAAAGTGTTACTAATCCTAACTCGCTTTCAGAACAGCAGATTAACAAGAGGGTATCACCATCAAGCTGAATCTTCCAGATAAGAATCTCCTAGCTGTAAATAATCACTGAAAGAAGAACAGAAAAGGAGCCATAATAATTTCCTTTTAATGCTGTTGATGGGGAATATGCAGAAAGCTAAAACAGAAAGGTGTGAGAATGCTGTATTTTCATAACAATTGGGGTTTTTATCCTAAAATAGAAGCAGTCAAATAAAAAAAGTAATCTTATCTCACCTTACAGTGCTATGCACATACAGAATTATTCAAGATAAGGGGAAAATTATTGGTTGTCTATCTAACGAGATAAATCAGATTAAAATACTGTATGAATTTTATGCAGAACTGTTCCTACACACGCTTATTGCAGAGGAATTTAATTCACTTAGAGTTAAGCTGAAAGAACAAGGCTTACTGAATTCTCAGCAATGGGGCCCCTGGATTAAGCGATGCTGTGTTTTATGGCAGCTTTTCACATTTTCTGAGGCCCCAGCAGTCACCTTCTTTTCCAAACACCAACCCCATAACCTTGACCTGCTGCATTTGCGGCTGTTAACTCCAGCCTGTTCCTGCCCACCCTCACATAGGCGCAGCAAGTATTCAGGTCTCCAAATGTAAAGGCGTACATCTGTATGCAGACATACAAACACCATTCCCTGTGTTTTACTGAGAAAAATACAACACAGTCTAAAATCTACACTCCTAAATTCTTACAGAATTAAAATTTAAGCCATAAAACCAAAGGGAAGACTTAGCAAATATTCCATCTTACAAGATCAGATGAAGTTAAGAAGATCTTAAGATGAACAGTACTGCCCGTGTTACACAAATAGACAACCAAAATCTGTGAAAAACACCACTAAGGTATGCTGGCTGTTATCCAAATCTGTGCACCTATTGCACAGATCTCATTCGCTGCCCCTCACGACTGCCTGGCCTTTATTTTTTATTTACTTTTTAAAGGAATAGTTGTAGTTGTAGAGAATTCAGAGGACTTGGGATGTCATCGTTCTGGTGCTCATAAAACCATTCTCATTCATCAGCGCAAGTTTTCTTTCCTGCGAGCAGGAACATGACCTTGGGGATGGTAACGCAACTCTCCATCGCATTCACTGGTGAAACAAGCCTGAGGAAAGAACTGGCACCAGCTCCCGTTCCTAGGTGATGCTGTAACTCCTCAGTAAGCAGATAAATCTCTCCAGCACAGACGGAAAAGAGTGAACCAAGCAGTGAGGAGCCTTCCAACTCCACATGTCTACAAGACAAACTCAGCAAATCTTGTTGCTCCCTCGGATTTATGAGATATTATTTACAAGATCTGTGTGCTACCGCTGCCTGTCCTGCAGCGCTTTATACTCAGCTGGTCACCACCTCATTGCCTGTGACACAGAACTGTTAGCAGGCCAGGGAAGAACAGCCATTCTGATCAGGTAAAATGACAGAGGCATGGCAGACCCACGTGTTTTCAAGAGCGGCATGACAACTACCTTTAAAATGTTACTTCCATCAGGAATTTTACTCTAAGATCAAATGAAACCTAACCCCAAAATAAAATAACAAAAAGGGAATTTTGAGCCTGAACACAACTATACTCTGAAAACATCAATGCAAACCAGAAGCGACTGACACAGGAAGTTGTCCCTGCAACGAACAAGGAACTGCTATGGCAGTCACCAGCACTGCCCGTGTGCCTGGTGCTCAGAGCCATCACCTCCCCATCTCCCCACCTCTGTTTCTAGTCCATCAGCTGAGGAACACACGTGTGCTCTCCTCCTGGTAATGACTGGATGCTGCTGCACATGGCACACACCACGACAGGATTTGCCCTGTTGCCTCCCTGGCAGAAACTGCTCTGCTCAACTCCCCACGGGTGATCCCCAAAACGTTTGCTGTGCTGTCGTGTTCCCAAGGTCGATGTTCACAGCTGAACGCCGACCTTTTCTCTTTTTCCTGATGCACACCATGGAAATGCAGGACATATAAATATTACCCAAACAACCAGCTAGCCAGTCAGTTTAGGATTAAAGCAAATCTCCTCTCTTTCCTTTTCCCTTCTAACATCTGAAGGTGGTATCTTGTCCTACTTTTGCGATCTCTTTCTTTTAAGATTGATTTATGGTAGCAATTTTCTTCCATCTGCATATCCATGAAAATTTGGGACCCAGCAGCAGAGCATAAGCTTATTCTAAAAATAAGAAAGCTCCACAAAAAAAAAAGAAATTAAAATGAAGTCATATAAGAACACCCATGGTGAGCTATGAGTACATTACAGAAAGCACAATAGGGACCCTATGGAACACAGCAGCCCTGAAGTATTCTAGGCACATTTTTATCCTTAGCAAGCAGATAAAAGATGATTATTCTTAGTTTTTAAATCTCTAAAGGATTAAAAGAAATTCACCTTGGATTAGGGTAAATACGGTGTATGAACAGAGACAGACAACAGATTTCCCTATGGGAGTCATTTTTCTCATGAACTTATTCTGGTGTTTCTGTGGGTTCCTGTTAACACAAATTAATGATTCATGACTGCTTGAAACACTCGCATTATTAACTTGCTGGGTTGGTAACAAGGAATCCATAACTTCCTTCTGGGAAAGCAGAGAAGAGATGACCCACCAGCATCTACATGGAAGTTATATGAGTTCTGTGTTTTGTCTGGGGTTTCTTGGGCATGTCCTATGGATAAAGCATCAATAAATATCCAGACAAATTTTTAAACAACATACCAAATACCTAGATACTGATAATGAAGTGAACACAAAAGTGCTCATCTAAAAGCCATTAATACAACTTACTTTTGATGGAACTGGACTGCAGAATCCATGTATAGGTTTGCCTATGAATAAGGGGGAAAAGTTACTTGGAATTAAATGCATTCCCTGCAGTGCAAAATGAACACGACCCAAACCTACTGCTCCCACAGCTGTCACCCCACGACAAGGCAGTTTTAAATGCTGCTGTAGAGAGCTCATGATGCATGTTCTGTGTCCCCGATGCCATGACTACAGATGCCAAGGTTGGATGTTGAGTTCAGACACTGAAGCTGTCAAATCTGCTCCTTCCACAAGTACTAAATTCGTGATTAAATTAATTTCTTATGTATTTTCAATACAGGGAAGGTGTTCCTGCACTTTCACATTGCTGGGAGCTGATGAAACCCTGCAGAGGAATGTGTCTCTGTCAGTCCAGCACCCGCAGGCCAATTACTGAAACAACTCCAGGAATAAACACCATTAACAAGTCCTGTAATCTCAGGAAACTCATCTGCACAGTTCTGTGTTCATGATTAGACACAGCAGAGTTAAGTCAGCATCCACCATGAAAGGGATGCAGAGCTTGGAAGAAGGTTTCTGGTTTTTGTTTTTAATTTATTGTGTAGCTAATTCACAATTCAACAATTTGCAGAGAAGCTGCAGCACAGAGTTGACCTCAGAAGAATTGTGTCGGCCGGTCTGCGCTAATGCTAAGAAGTGATGGGTTTACCTTTTGTCATCTCCATGCAAAACCCCCACTGAACTTTGGAGGGAAAGCAAACTGCTGCAAATATCACAGCTGTGATCCCACTGCACCTCCTTCCTCTTTTGGTGAGCCTAAATCATGTTTGATTTTCTTCTCCGTCTAATTTTGTTAGTTTGATTTATTTTACACTGCTTGGAAGTCACGAGCACTTCCTTTAGAGACACTTGACTGCAGCATTTCAGTTTCTTGCCTAGACATTAAAAAAAAATAATCCTATAGAAGCTTTTTGCTATAGGATATTTTAAATGTGAGGAGTAGGAAGGAAATGAATTTCCTGATCTGGAGTGACTCAGCTTGGGCTGCCTCCCTGTTTCGTAATGGATTCTCTGCACCCAGCTCAACCCTCGGCAGAGCTGCCACACGTTTTCTGTTCATTTGCTGTTCCTGCACAAGGTCGGTTTCTGAAGCGATCCCTGAGCATCCTGGGACCGCTATCGAGCGAGCGGTCATTAGCTCCAAACGTCTGTGACTGCCACGAGGCGCCTGGTGCTGACACCTGAAGCCTCCGTCATCTCAAGACACAGCGACTACCTGCCTGGCTAACAGGCTGGGTAATGATAACCCATTATTTTAGCTTGTTAATACTGTTTCCACAGCATCCCTACAGGCTTTCTCACACACACACGTGTGTGCACCAAACCTTCTTCCCATAACTTCAGTCTAATATAAAGTGTCGCTTCATTTCTCTGTGAAACCTGAATGCTGGTGGTGTTCTGTACTAAGCGAATGCATTCTAAAGCATTTCTTTTAAGCCCAGAGCTTTTCTTTGCAGTATTCCTGAGATTGTGTATTTCCCTATGGAGCAGATTTTGTTCCCAGCTTCAGAAAACTATTTCCAGTGAAAATTTAAAAAAGAAAGTTCATTTTTACTAAAATGAAACTTGATATTTGTGTGCTGAATATGATTGAAGGTGCTGAAGCAATAATGTGGAAAAATCTAATTCATCTTATCCAGGCAACTGAAAACCTTGAGCTTCTTGATTAGAATTAACTCCTGCACACATGAAAGGAGAGCCTTAATTCATATTTCTACTAATCATATTTCTACTAACCTACAATATGATTCTCTGATTCTATGAGATACCATACTGCCAAAGTTATTTTATTTTCAAAAAGACAAAATAGTCTTGTTTGTATGACGATGATTTCCGTGTCAAGAGCGATTTTGTGTGCTTACATCTTTGAAGTTATATATCCTACAGTTAAGTACGCATGAAAGTGTTTCAAGTGCTGTAGCTCAAATGCTTTCAATTCAGTAGTACATCTTTACATATGTAGATAGACATACTCTGGTGCAAAGCTTCAAGAGAATTTAGTCTGAGCTTTTGTTGTTCAGTTCACTGTTTTTCCTTCCAGCAGCATCACTACACTGAGGTCCTCACTGCCAGTGAACGTGTGGTTTCCTGTCTCTGTCATCTTTCACATCTCATTGCTCAGTCCAAAGCAGTGGAGAGAAGCAGTGGGAAGAGCTCTGGCTGGAGTTGCCCCCGTTATTCTGCAGATGAGGCACGGTGGGTGAGTTAAACGACATAGAGTTAGCTGCCTGTTATTGCTCAGTATCTGCACCTTGGCTCTATAGGAAACTTGAGTTCTGTGGGAAGCTGCCTGGTCGATCATGTCCTGTCATCCTCTCCCTAAGAGAGGATGCAGTCCTTGCAGGTGTGTGTTTGAGTGTCTGTGAGAGATTTTAGCACCGAATAAGAACCTGTCCCGTAGTATGAACGGTGAGGAGCAGCGGGCAGTGTGTCTGCTCTGAGGGCAGGACCTCTTGTACCCACAGCATCTGGATGCAAGAGCGTGGTTCTCCAGCCTGGGCCACTGACAGGCCTCCCACACAGGGTCTACTGTATTGTAGCGCAGATGAGGGGGAAGCAGACCGTCTGTGGTGGAGTGGTGCTTTGCACGTGGTTGGGCATTTCTGTCTTTCCTGGTACCACTGGATTTATAAGAAGAAAAGTGTTCTGTTGACGGAGTCTTAGAGTTAGGGAAACGCTGTTTTATTTGCTGAGTGCTGGTTTTGTGTTGATTTGTGCGTCACAAGCTGTCAAGGAGCCTGGTAAAATGCTAACTCTTGATGTGAAATGCTGCCAGCCACAGAGATGTCAGCACGTTTGCTGCCAGGGCTCAGAGCAGGAGTGGAGGCTGTCTGCCCATCTTTAAGTCCCGAGACATCCAGGTGACAGCGGTCAGTGGGTCTGAAAATGTCATAGACCAGTGATGTCCACTCTTTCTGTCCAGCCCAGACAGCAGGGACAACACGTTCTGATCCAGAAGGACGCAGGGGCGTACACAGCAGTTTCTACCACGAGTGTCTGAGCAGATTTCAGGCAGGCACCTCTGTGTGACGAGTGGCAGGGACAAAACCTCAAATGCAACCAGCGGTCACCGAAGTGGAAATGCACCCCTTGCAGGATGGGGATGTGTACAAGCTGCTGACCCTTTATACGACGGGAGCAGCAAAAGTAATCATCAGGGAATGGCCAAATGTTGAATTTTATGTTCTGTTGGACTGTATGTTTAGCTCAGGGGTTGAACATCAGCCTTCCTTGATACAGAAATTAATGGATTCTCTTTGAAAGCAGATCAGAGAAGAGTGTGTTCAACTGTGCGCCAAAGTGCAGAAATATAAATGTTAGACTAAATTCCAAAATCTGAGCATACAGAACAACAAAGG
>NW_010158774.1:32047-37476 GCF_000695765.1 Mesitornis unicolor | reverse complement strand
TCTATCTGGTTAAAATGAACTGCTGCTAGGCGTGAATGTTCAACTGAGAACAGAACCACTGTGATACACATAGGCAAATGCACCTTGCTGGTGCAGGGCTCGGGGATGCTCCCAGGAGGGCTGGTCAGGGCCATCTCACTCCAAATCTGAGAGGCTTGGGTCTCCCTCTCAGCGGCTTAGGCAGGGGCTGCAGCAACCTGCTTGTCAACATCTTTGCTTATTAGCAGTTGAAAGAGATGATTACTCTGGATAATATTTTTTTTAGTATCAGAGTAGATTTTTTATTAATTTCTCTGAAAGTGTTCTAAGAATTAAATGTTGCTTTGTTGCCCTATTCCAAAGCTTGTTATCAAAACAAATGGTGGTGTGATCACAGCTGCACCTGAGGTTACTTTTATGTTGTACTAGTAAAGTGGGTTATCATGTCACAAAGTAATTCAATGGTCTTAAGTAGATCCTGGAATTTTGTTAGAATACATTTAAGAAATTAAAGGTTATATAATCTTAGAAATCATCTAAGGAAAATGTGAGTGAGATCACAGAGGGAAAAAATAATTCCACCACAACCCATAGGCATTTTTTTACTCAAATGCTGAGAAACTTGCAGAATCATTTGTGGTTACATCAACTGTTTTACTCATTCAGAAGCAGAACCTGCATAATCAGTGATAGGGACAAAATCAGAGCAGGACTAGATTGTTGTATTTCTTGGATTTTTGGAGTTTTTCGTTACTTTTCAGAGTACAATACTTAAGGCAAAATATTATTTTTTTTTAATCTAGAAGAGAGCTAAATAGACGTTCTTGCACAATTCTTTAAGTTGAGATTTGAAAAAAGGGTTTTTAAAGTGGCAATGGCCTTTTCTGTTCTTATGAATTGTTTATTAGTAGCTATTACATTGTATGCTCTTATAAACAAAATTTTTTGTCAACTTTCTGGTTATTAAAAGTGAACATATTTCAGATGTTCTTGAATTTCATAGTCGACACTGTAGTATTGTTTTGGGTAGTTTCCGTTCTTTTTACAGTTTTAGAATCCCAAGCACCTAAGGGGTGGGGGGAAAGGGCTTGGGAAAAATGATGGGGTTTTTTACTTAATAACTGCTTCAATGATGTAGCAGACATGTTTCCATTGTTACAAGAATTAAGATCTGTAAAATATTTAATCTCATTTTAAACTGAGTTAGAGCCTCCATTCTTGCCACGACTTCTGGCATAATTTCCTACAGGTTAATATCATACTTGAGTATTTGTGTGACCAAAGCAAGGTTGGAATATTACAGAGCAATCATAAAGGCAGAATAGTACCTGATACTTGATGGGCTATAAAAAGTGGAAATGTATGGAAATATAGTTCTGCAATGGTATATGTTAACAATATTTATTTCCATACAAGTTCAGAGATTAAGAAAAATATTTGTTTTTTTGATATGGGAGCGTGCCTGTTAATACCACATGTTTTAACTGCTGTAGTACTTGGTTGCACATATTAGCTGGATCAAAAGCTCATCTAACTGTATTTAGCGGACAAAACAAATACATGGTTCAAATGGCTGTTAGCACTATTATATATTAGTATAATATTCCAGTCATGTAACTCTTCAACCCACTTAAGCCATGCTGTTTCTTTTGTCTTCGTTATCTGTTCTAAACTGTTCTTTAGTTATTTACCCAATTATTTACATTAGACCCTATCTTTATACAATGTTTTAAAACTCACCTATACCACAATATTAAACTGGTGTTAAATCAACCCGTAATGATTTCAATCTGATGCAATTCAAAGGAAAACAATAAAAAGTTCCTATAGCACTTAAAACATATGGCTTGCCTAAACCTTACTTTTAAATTCCATCTAATATGCATTCATTGGGGTGATGTCAGTGCTACAGAGACTTTTTTTTTCTTTTCTTTTCTTCTCCTTTCTGTAATAGAAAGTTCTGAATTGCTCAGAGCCTTCAGATGTGTTGGTTGCATCCTGCTCACACTGGTTAAGAGAAACCATTCAGCAGTTCTAGCATGTGTATGTTTCTTTGTGGATCTCAAAAGCTTGGTAACAAATATCTGTAGATGAGCTGTCAAAGATGTTAAGTGGACTTGTTAAGTATTATAAGGTATACCTGTGCTATAATTTAGAATAAGACCCACAGTTTCTGGCACCCAGCCATATGCTATATTACTAAGGTACTTGGGCAAGTACATTTGAGTAAAAACCAGACATTCCTTGCTAATGTTGCCTCAGTAATAAAACCAAACAGTATCACGACAGCAAACACCATTAATATCTCAAACCCTATGCCAGCTTTATATAAAGATACAAGGCATTTAGCTTACATCACTGAAGCATAACATTGAGCATGAGATGATACTTGGCTGCTTGAACCATTGCTTAACTATTGTCAATTCTGAAGTGCAACAGTGCCAGCTGTTGAGCAAGAAGTAAACAGCTTGTTGAACACTTCTTTGGGGATTTGAAAAGATAGCAAAAGTTTATCTTATTTAAGTTTAGAAATATTTTTTTAATTATGGCCTAATACAAAGCTTAAGTAAAAGTGCGTATATATATATGTTTTTCTTTAATATCTTGATACTTAAATATGAGCCTTAGACTACAGGGACAAACAAACTTTAAGGGTCTTGTTGCTAACATATAGCCTAGTAGGAGGAAAACAAACAAAACAAACAAGTAAAACCCAAACAAACAGACAAAACCCCCAAAGTGTCTTCAGTCTTCTGTTGATTTTTTTTTTTTTTTATTCTTGAAATGACAAGACCAGCAGGAGTAAAGGTTTGGTCCTTCTTCTGCTGTATTCTTTGTGAAAGAAAAAAACCTTTTTATGAACCACTCTTTAAAGTCAGTCACACTAGGAAGGGCTTTTGACATTTTCCAAGCTTTTCTATAGCAAAATAACTATTAGAAGCAAAGCTCAGAAATAAGAAGAAATACAATGGGAGAGTGTCTCTTGCCAATGTTGGTCTGTTTTAAGTTCCAGGGTGGAAGCATTGAGGAGAAGCATATCTCCCAATATGTCAAGGTTTTACGTTTGGGTGGGGTTTTTTTGGGGAATTGTTTGTTTGTTTGTTTTTGGGTTGTTTGGGTTTGTCTTTTTTTAATCTGGGGGAATAGGGGAAAGGATGCAGCTGCCAAATATAACTATAAAGTGCTATGGAGAGCACTGAGAAATCCAAGTACTGACAGAGTTGCATTGGGTCTGCAAGTCCTGGAGAAATGCAACCCTAAGCATTGCCTTGATTTCGAATGCCGTTCTTCTCTTTAAAGTAGTATCATGTGTAAGAAAGGTCACTGTACTTCTTGCCATTCTTGTTTTATTTGAAGTATACTACTCTTTAACTGGATGCTAGTATATTCTGTATGCTAGTAGGTTCTGCTGCTAGTATGTTCTCCAAATTCTGACTTAGTGTGATGAAGGTTCCTTTCACAACTCAAGATATCTAAGACATTAGAGTTGTCTTGAACTTACTTTGGGGCTGCAAAGCTGGCAGAAAAAGTTTTACAAAGGCCAAAAAAGTGCTGGACAGTTACACAGGAAAGCGTTACAGTGGACTGCCTTTTTAATTTAGGCTAGCTCTTCTCAGAGGGGTTGGCCTGAATAACTCTTACCATAGAGAAAGTTACTAGTAGGGAAGGGCTTTTCTTGGACTAAGCCCAGACTTTTTAAATGAGTATACTACAAGGACTTTTGCAAAGAATTTCTGCTCAGTATCTAACCTTTACATTCCTCCTTCAAATGGTGCAGGTAAACTTCAAGAAGCACTGTAGTTGGGCTCTTAAGCAATTCTAAAAAGGAGAAATGTTACAAAATAGAGAAAACAATTTTCTCAGAAAGTAATAAACCAGTTTGCAAAGGAAACAGAGCAGCTTGGTAAAGTCACACAACATTCTGGACTTCCACTTAACTGTTCTGGGTGATAGGTGTTATCAGATATTAAATACATCTTCCTCCCCCATCCCCCCCTTACTTTGTATAGGAAAAGAGCAGCACTGGAAACTTGTAAGAGAACAATGAGCTTCAACCATTTCAACATTGAAAGTCAACAGGCATCTCAGGACACCTGCACCCCTCTTAAGTCCTCCAGTAAGAAGTTACTTTGGAACATTTTCTTTCAATGCCCAAAATACTAGATTGTTTTAGGTAAACTGAGCATTAGTAACATCTGTTTTCTACTTTGTACCATTTGCTATATGCAAAATAAGACTCTGAGGTTTTGCCCTCTGAGGAGCTTGGTGTGGATCTTTTGACAGTTTCTAGTATTCGATGATGGTGCTGAATGCGGAGGGATTTCAAATAAAACTGACTGCACTGCTGAAAGGCATAATGCAAGCTGAGAAGTTGTGTCATATACCCTGGGGAATACTGCTTGCTCTTGGGATGCAGGAGGTGGGTTTGAATTCCTGCAGCAGAGAATGCCTAATGATCACTACGGTGTGATACAGAAAATGTAGGGCACATAGTTTCCTATTCCTCTCCTTCAGGTGAGGAATAATCTCGTCATCTATCATACATTAAGTAGTGCTTTAGGCAGCAGAGTAATTGAGCAGGTTTAGGCTGTCTGAAACTAAACATCACCATCTGCTCTGTAGGTAGCCTAAAAGAGAGACAAGGCTACCAAATATCTCTTGTAGACATTTTCCTTCAGGTGACTTGAGTGTCCCCACTGTGCCTGGGACCTCTATCATATTGAGGTGATGAGCTTATGCTATTTGTTGTAATGAGCACTTAAGCACCTGACTCACAAAAATGTTTCCTATTGTGGGACTTCCTTCAGCTTCTCAGGGAGTTTGTTATTTCAGACAAGTTGCTGTACCATGGGTTTCTAGATCAGGTAGCTGTACCAGGCTGGACTGTACAGCATAGGCATTGCTGGAGTAAGGAGTAATGCAAGTGCGTATTTTCAATGACTTGGTAGTGTTCCGTGAAGTAGTCCTAAATTTTGTCTAATTATACCTAACTCCTGTGGAAGTTAAAAGGAGTACTGTTTATAGATCCTAGTGACTTCTGAAATACTGTGTGCTCATGGGTAGGCTTGTCAGATTAATGCAACAAGAGCTGGGGACATTTATAAACCTTAGTCTTATATGAAAAAAGAAGCAGCTTTGAGGATTTTGTTTGTTTTGCTTGTGTCATAGTTTAAGGGTTACCAGCCTGAAAGGGAAGGACAGGCGGTGTCTGTAGGACCCTGGAGGGTCAGAGATCAGTACTGTTCCCTCCCCATTCCGGCCACAGTCTATAAAAAAACGAGGTTTTCGCGGGCTTTTCCTGGTTTCCTGGGCTGTTTCCTGTCGCGTCTCGGGACGGCTGGGGCTACCTCCACGTGCTCGGCAGCATCCACCTCCATCCGCTCCCAGCACCACTGCGGTCCCTGGTGACGAGTCACAGTGGTCACAGCGGCCACGAAGCACAGCTCGGC
>NW_010158774.1:1443-31765 GCF_000695765.1 Mesitornis unicolor | reverse complement strand
TTTCCTTTTCCTTTTCCTTTTCCTTTTCCTTTTCCTTTTCCTTCCAAATGAAAATTTGCATTGTACAAGGCAGACATGCTATTTGAGTGACTACTGTATTCTCATTTTGGAGTATCTGCGTACTCCCTCAAAGGTACTGTTGCCTGAAAATTCACGTTCTCGGAGAGTAAGATTTAGCAAAAGTAATGGTGTGAAGATGAACCAGAGATGGAAAACAAACCATGCTCTGGGTTACATTTTTGTCTTGCATCACCTGCATTGCTGCCAGATCTCAGGGTACTTTACTTTCCATGTAGATTATTCTCTGCCTGTATTTTCTGTCTGCCTGTTGGTCGCTCTTATTTTTTTGAAAAATTTGAGTCTGTCTTAGTTACAGGGTTTTTCAGTGTAGCCTAAAGTGAGAGACGCATGCTGTATGTGAAATTTGTAGAATTATCTTTAATTACACGTAATTTTTCTAAAATTGCCTTCAGCCTGTATGTACCTGTGTGGTTGCTAGGAAATAGCATGTGAAGTGTTCTATGGTGTAGCAAAGTTTAACTGGTTTTGAGGAGTATTTTCACGGTAACCAAATCCAGTTCAAGAAGAACAAGGAACTACTGAAGAGAGTCCAGTGTAGAGCCACTAAATGATGAGGAGACTGGAGCATCACCCAGATAAGAAAAAGCTGAGAGAACTGGGTCTGTTTAGCCTGGAGAAGAGGAGACCAAAGGGGGATCTCATTAATGCTTATAAGTATGTAAAGGATGGGTGTCAGGAGAATGGGACCAGATTGTTCTTGGTTGTGCCCAGTGACAGGACAAGGGACAAGGGTCACAAACTGAAACACAGGAGGTTCAACCCAAACATAAGGAAAAGCTTCTTTACTGTGAGAGTGACAGAGCACTGGAACAGGCTGCCTAGAGAGGTTGTGAGTCTCCTTCTCTGTAGATATTCAGAACCCACCTGAACGTATTGCTGTGTGACCTAGTCTAGGTGATCCTGCTCTGGCAGGGGGCTTGGAATGGATGATCTTTCGAGGTCCCTTCCAACTCCTAACATTCTGTGATTCTATGATTTTCTGGACTTCAGAATAAGTCAATAGTAGCAGGATTATTGCTTCAGAAAATTGTCACCTTTACAGATAAAAAGATAAATGTGTGAACCATTGTGAAATGCAGCATGTGTGTTTGAGGTGAATTATTTTGTGGTTGAGGGCATGTGTTTACAGTAATGAGTGCTACCTGATGATATTACCAATCTGATGTTCTTAGTACAGTAAGTTTGCAGATGACACTAAGCTGGGAGGAAGTGTTGATCTGGTTAAGGGTAGGAAGGCTCTACAGAGGGACCTGGATTGGCAGGATTGATGATCTGTGACCAGTTGTAAGAGGTCCAACAAGGCCAAGTGCCGGGTCCTGCACTTGGGTCACAACAACCCCACACAACACTACAAGCTTGGGGATGAATGGCTGGAAAGCTGCTTGGCAGAGGAGGATCTGAGGACACTGGTTGACAGCTGATTGAACATGAGCCAGCAAGCGTGCACAGGCGGCGAAGAAGACCAACAGCATCCTGGTCTGTATCGGAAATAGTGTGACCAGCAGGACCAGGGAAGTGATCTTTCCCCTGTACTTGGCATTGGTGAGGCCACACCTTGAGTACTGTGTTCAGTTTTGGGCCCCTTACTACAAGAGGACATTGAGTTGCTGGAGTGTGTCCAGAAAAAGGCAACAAAGCTGGTGAAGGGTCTGGAGAACAAGTCCTATGAGGAGCAGCTAAGGGAGCTGGGTTTGTTTAGGATGGAGAAGAGGAGGTTGAGGGGAGACCTTATCTCCCTCTACAACTACCTGAAAAGAGGTTGTAACAAGATGGGGGTCAGTCTCTTCTTCCAACTAACAAATGATAGTTTGATGATACATAGTTATGTAGTTATGATAGTTATGATAGTTATAACAAATGATAACTAACAAGAGGCAATAGCTTCAAGTTGTACCAGGGGAGGTTTAGATGAGATATCAGGAAAAAAAATATTTACTGAAAGGATTATCAGGCATTGAAATGGGCTGCCCAGGGAAGTGATCAAGTCATCAGCCCTGTAAGTGTTTAAAAGATGGGTAGATGAATCACAGAATCACAGACTATTAGGAGTTGGAAAGGACCTCGAAAGATCATCGGGTCCAACCCCCTTACCAGAGCAGGATCACCTAGACTAGGTTGCAGAGGAACGCGTCCAGGTGGGTTTTGAATGTCTCCAGAGAAGGAGACTCCACAACCACTCTGGGCAGCCTGGTCCAGTGCTGTGTAACCCTTACAGTAAAAAGGTTTTTCCTTATGTTTGCGTTGAACTGCCTATGTTCCAGCTTGCTCCCATTTCCCCTTGTCCTATCATTTGACATCAAATGATGAAGTGCTTAGAGTTGGTCTAGCAGTGGACAGGTTATGGCTGGACTCAATATTAAAGGTCTTTTTGAACCAAATAATTCTGTGACTTTATCTCTTGTGTAATATTGTCTCCTTCTGGCCCAGTTTAGTAGGTACATTTCTAGCCCAGTAAGTCACTGGTCTTGCAATGCAGCAACAGCTGACTGTCCGCTTGCCTCTTTGACGGGTTCTTTTTATGGGTAATTCTCATGGGTAATTCTCACAATTCTCACAGGCCATAAAGCACAATGAACTCCTTCTATGGGATCTCCCACAACTCCCCAAAAACACCACTGCTTTTGGCTTGTGAAGCTTGAGTCACCTTTCCTTTTCTGTGAGGAAGAAGTGCTGTCTGGAGATATGTTATTAATTCCAAGTAAGATGGCATGCTGCATGTCCTTCTGGAGATAGTGTCTAGTGCAGGTACCTTTCTTCACTTGAGAGGACCATTAGTCCATTTTCACATGAGCTTTATATTAACCTTGCAGGTCAACCATTTGTGGCAAGCACTGCACCAGCCTGCAGTATCCAATTATTCATAAATGTCTTTCTCACCTCTATTTTCAGCTATAAAAGATGAAATGTATTAGAGACATTCTGTTTCTTTGGATTACCTCTGATTCAGTGAACAGAGAGTTACTCTGGAGAACTGTTAAAAAAAATCCCTATATATCTCTACCCACTGATTTGGGCAACCAGTGTCAAGTATTTTGTATTATGAATATAGAAAGAGTAGAGTTTAGATTTATGCTGAGAAACCCCTGAGCTAATGATAATTAGACTTTAGAATCAGTCTCAATATTAAGCTGTTAATGATGTGAGTTAATCACTTTGAAAATA
The DNA here is from genome assembly GCF_000695765.1 of Mesitornis unicolor. Classification (NCBI taxonomy): domain Eukaryota; kingdom Metazoa; phylum Chordata; class Aves; order Mesitornithiformes; family Mesitornithidae; genus Mesitornis; species Mesitornis unicolor. The sequence goes on along the minus strand of NW_010158774.1, from coordinate 28,522 downwards.
CAGAACTAATTTGATGTAGATTTACTATTTGTTGCCCTGGATTCATACTGTATCTGAAGAGGCAGTTTTCCCACCTAAAAGGGTGGGAAAACTGGACCAATATCAGTTGGTTCCACAGGATGGAAGAGTGGAGCAGGAATTGCAGAAAACTGGGCTGGCTGGACTTCAGCACACAGAATTCACAGAGAGCACAGTCAAGTGTGAGCATGTGTATGGATATTATGAAATTGTGTTTAAATAAGAAATCCAAAGAAACAGCAGTTAGCTGAGAGACCCTGCATTAGTAGGGCCAGTAATGTCTGCTGTGAGGCAAGGCAATGAGATGAAATGCGCAAATGGAGTTCTGGAGCAGTGAAGCTATTGGAAATCAAGCTATTCAACAGCTATTTATAAGCCTAGGACAAACTGCTCGCAGCCACTTTGCACATAGAGCTGTAACCTGTTAGATTTAATTGCAATTTATTTGTTTGTATTTGGAGGGGCAGCGTCTGATTTCTTTTTCACTTTATCCATGTGTTAATCAAAGTAGTTATCTACTTACCAGCAGCATACATTTTAGTGCTACAAAAAAACCAGCATGATCAAATGTGGAACTGGGCACAAGGTCTCTGAAGTTAGCTTTGAAGCTGCTTCTAGCTTCCATTTGCCCTTTGGCCTTAGGTCAGCTATTTGCAAAAGAAACTTTCTTCTTCCCCCGTTGCAGATTTGGAAGACTGTCTGAAGGCACTATGAACTTGAATGTTGCCAGTGATTGTCATTTTCCTGCAGTTATGTTTAATAAACATTGTGTCCCTTTATGAAATGCAACTTACTAAGTCATTGCACTAGTAAAAAACCCAAGAAATCTCTTTTAGAAAAGCAGGGGGAAATGAAGCTTTAACTTTTGTCTGTGTTCATTTCCAAAATGAATAAAATTTCTTTTGAAACTCGGAGATGCCAGGGTAGTTGGTAATGTGGTGACAAGGGTGTTTTCTGGGGATGAGACACTCAGGTTCAAATCCATGTTTTGAAAGAGCCTGAATAGGTTCTTCCACATGAGTTCCCTGCCTCCTGGACTGTTGGCTATTGTAGGTTTCTCTTCATCTTGGCTCTGAGAGCACTTTCCTGAAATCCATCCGTTTCCAGAGTCCTGTCCTGGTGTATCACTACTTCCTTCTGTTGCAAAGAAAGCCATTTCCTAAACAGCTGTTTAATTATATTGGGAAATAACACAACCTTTCAGGAAAAGGTGGTATGTTCCATTTCAGAATAAAATTATTCCCATGTGTTAATGGTTAGAGCTATATTTATGTGCCAGGCAGTGCTGTGGCTTGTGCATCCTCCTGCTGCAGACAGATCAAGTTGTAAGATATCTCTGGGTTGGAATGCAAGAAAGTGGCCTGCTTCAGGGGGTCAAATCAAAACAAAAATGTCTCCTCTCACAACAGTAGAGAGACCAAGTTGTGCTGGGTCAGAATTCAAGACACAACAAGCTTTAAAAATGTCTTTTACTGATTATTGGCAACTACAATCTACAAGAGTCTTGGCAACTACTGTGACTCTCTCTAAATATGAGATTGTAAGGCATGTGATAGCAAATACCTGGCCCAAGTCTTCAAGAAGAGAGAACAAGAGAAAAAAGAAAGTAAGGGAATAGAGAGAAAAGAAGAAAACAAATCAAACAAAAAAAGAAAAGGGGGGTGAATAGTCACTACTCTTGGTTCCTGCGATGTTTCTGTGAGGACCTCTGGTGGCGGGGGTGCACTTGATCCCTGCTGGGGCTGTCTTTTATGCTTCTACATATGTGTGGGCTTGTCAATCAATGACACAGGAAGGGCACACCCTTACATGCCATAGTAAAACATAGACATGCTTGTACTCAATAATTCTCATTTGCATATTCATGGATGTCACCTGTTATATGCATTTGGCTTATAAGGAAGCAAAATGTTTTGTGTTTATTGAAATGTGGGATGGTACTTGAGAGAAGGCTGTTTCAACTCGTTGGCAACCCCTCTCTCCTCGCATGCCCAACCTTATCTGCTTCTCAAGGTCTTCTGCTTGCATAGCTTATCAGTTTACATTCCTTCATTGGCAACATCTGTCTCTGTTTAATGTCTTTTCACAACGAGTGCTTGAGGTTTATAACAGGTAGGGGCTTCACACTTGCCACGGTCTCATTTCAGGCTGCTTTCTTTTACCTCAGATTACAAAGTGAAGCAGGTCAGGATAGCAAAACATCTCAAAATTTTTAATTTCTTGTGTTCTTGTGCACATGGTGCAGTGGGCCATGGACACAGTGCAATGGGTGGTGGTGGTGGTGGTGGGGCTGATTGCAGCTGCTGGACAGCGCTCCAGTCCCTACAGGGCTCTGGCCAGCAGCCACAGTGCACCGATGGAAACCTGGGAAATCTTTAGCTATCTTTGTTCTGGAGATTTTGCAGACATAAAATGATCAGCTAGAGTACTATGAGGGTGCAGTGCATGGTTAGAGATGAGATTAATGAAGTGAAGGTCTGATATGAGCTAAGCAGAGTGAGACATTATTGTTCAAGTGAAAAGATTATCAATCTAGCCTAAGTTGGGGTGGTGGAGCATCTGTTATGGTCTGGATGAGGCTAGAACCTAAGCCAGAGGGAATAGAGCTGAAAGAGCACATGGGCAGAAGGGTGCTTTGGGGAAAAAAAGGATTTTCTTGGTGGCACAGGATGCTGATGACACTTGTAAGTCTTGAGGAGATGTGATGTTTGAATCTAGTAATTTTTGTCCAGAACTTATAGTTACATAACTAAAATGTAGCTTGAAACTCAGTGCTAAGAAATTTTGTGGATTATAACAATCATCTTGAACATGCTGCTTCTGGAGTTTATCAGGTTACCTCTGATTGTGGACACACATTGTAAGAACATGTAACAGAGCTAGCTTTCTAACTGAACACCAGACCATGAAGAATATAATTGTGATTATTTTTAAGATGCTTACTAAGAAGTTCTCTGGGTTTTTTATGTATTATTTCTTATTATTTGAATTATTTCAAAGTCTAATGTGAGAGCTTAAAATACTAAACAGTGTTCAATGATACAACAGTAGAAACTCTCCATCTTTTCGCACTTCCAGCCTTAGTGCAGAAATGTGCAACTCATGTATATAGTCTGGTAAAAATTACCAGAATCAGAAGTCACCACTCCGTCTGTTAGAATCCAAAACTTGCTCCTGAAAAGACTTTGGCCTTTTTCAGAAGGAAGATAGCAATGGGCAAAAGACTATTCAAATTTCCTGGAAAATTTCCCATGTTTTATTTTTAATTTTAATAATTTATTTTTTATTTGTAATTATATATTTTGCATCTTTGGTAGAGGTTGCACTGTTAGAACATATTCATGGTGAAAAATAAAATAAGTTATTATTTGCTCTTCTTGCATCAGCCGTAACATCATTTGTGTTGTTACAGATTTGGCTTTGCTGTCTGTGTTTAATGCTTGCAGATATGTTCAGTGAGCACATATGGAAATGGAAAATTTTCCCTTTGAAGGAAAAGATGAAGTGGAGCACTAAGGTGAAGAATTTAGCAAGCTATCTTTAAATAAATATGGTTTCTGACGTGGTTTGCATCTGAGTTCAAATCAGTCAGAAGAGGCCAAGCAAGATTTTAAATTGGATTAGTAGGCTGTTACTTGATTCATCATTATTATATTTGTTTTCATGGAGAACCTAGTCATATGAGGAAGCATATGAATAAAATGCTTCCCTGATATTACTGTCAGCAGCAGAAAGGTAAAGTGAACAATAGTCAGTCGTGTGTGTTCTGCTGTACATAAAAATTCATGGAGACTTCTGTACTGCTTCATGCTGTACACATTTCAGTTCCAAGTAATAATCTCAGATGGAAATGCCTGGGGTCTACCTTTCCACAGTAACATAGACAATCATTAAACCAAGCCATCTTAAATAAGAACAGCTCTCACAGCTGTTTAATTTTCTCAACATTAGTCTTTTTACGAGAGCTTGCTTATAAATCTTTGCCAAATAGACTGTATTTATTCTATTTCTGTACACAGTTGCAGCATATTTCCCAGTCTTCCAAGGATAATAAAGTAATTTGTGGTGGGTACCAGTGAAATTACTGTGTTCATAGTATAATCTAGTTACCTGAACCTGCATAAAATGTCATTACAATTTGTAGCAAGTGTCTTATGCAAATAAGAAAAACTTAAAGTAACTGGCATGCATGAGAAATGGAGAAATAGTTCTTATTTGCTGTGAATATAGATAAGGTTTCTATTCTAACATCATATTTACCCTTTCTTAATCTGATAACATGATTGATAGGTACAAAATCCCGAGCTTTATTACATGTGGAAATAGGGTAAACTTTTTTCTTATCTGTTATAGGCAAAGTCAGTATAAGATTTCTGTGTCCCAAGGTCTGAGATGGCCCCATGTCTTTAATGCTGTGGCTTTTGCCTTCTCCAAGGTGTCTGGCTGCAGAGAGAGTTCCTGCTTTGTGATAGGGGTTCTTGTGCCACCACAAAGGTTGTCTCAGTTTCACAAAGTGGGATCAAGCTCCCAGCCTATGACTCCTTTGCTAGGATAGTTCCCAATCCAGTTATGAAGAACCCACTCTGGAAACTCTGCACAGAGCTCCTTTTAGTTAACCTCTGAAAATTTCCAAATGTATATTCCTTAGCTGGCTCATGGTAACTGTTTCGAGACAATCATTATTTAATTGTGGAAAAAAAGTGACTGAATCATTTAAAAATATTTTTACATACATCATGATTGAAATGAAAATACCAGAAGAGTTAATAACTTCTGTTATTTTTTTCATTTTAAATGGCAAAGAATATTTGTTTGGGCTGTTTTCATGAAGTGAAATATAAAAAAATGCCAGTTAATAGAAATATATTTCATGAGAACTTTTATGGGAAGATTTGTATCTCAAATATATGTAACTCTCTACAGAAAGTTGTGAGGGGAATTAAAAACACAAGAAACTTCTAAAACATGAAATATTAAGCATAATCCAGCACTTAGACTTCTATAGGGGAATGGCACTTTTTCAGCATTTTTCTTGTATTCTTTGCACATTTAAAAAAAAATATACTGAAATGGGTCAATAATGGACCCTTCCATAAAATCCTTAGAGTTCTCGTCACTAGCAAAATTACTTATTGCCTTCTTTCTCATCTTACTGCTAACTTTTTGGGGGGACTCCTTTCCTAAGGTCCCCCTAAAATCCAGTTATCCTAATTTGAATCAGAGAAGCAGTATTCTCAGTTTCTGCAGGGGAAAAAAAAAAATCACTGCACAAGATGTATGTAAGTGGTATATAAAGGCCACTTTTCTTTCAGGTTATACAGGGCAAACTCTAATTTCAGAACAGATCTCTCAGTGAGGTAAGTTCACCATGCTGACTGTTAAATTCCCTTAAAAGCTATCAGAGCAGTTGTCTGAGACCTACTGTAGATTCAGGGATGTGTTGATTCACACTGACTTTGTATACACAACTTCACCTTCCTTGAGGACTAAAAAATGGCTTTGCTTTATTTTTAATGAAAATTTTCTGAGTAATCTAATCCTGATACATGGCTGTTTCTGTTAAAACATAATGACCATAAATTACAGAATGTGTCAGACTGTGCCTTGCTTTACAGTGATAAACATAAAAAGGAGGTAGTGTTCCATGGAGCGCGCAACATGAGTTTACCAGGACACTGAAAAAAATAAGTGAAAGAGAGATCTTTTGAGGATTAATAAATGCAAAATTACTTCTGGGTGTTTTGGAAATCTCTGAGGCCTGCAGTAAGGAATGGATGCAGGAGATATCATGCGTGTTTGCCCTGGTCTTGGATGTATTATCCAGTGTTGACCATTCTCAGAGATATGGTAGTTTGGTGCCTTGATCTGTCCCCATGCGCCTATTGTTATGTGTTTGCAATCCTGGCCTCCATTGAAGCCTGACTTGGCGAAATATTTAAGCTCAGAAGTAGAACTATCTGGCTTGACTGGAAAAACCAGAGCACTGGCTTGACTTTATGTTTCTACAGGGTCATTGCACTCAGAAGAAGTCTGAAACAGCCTTGGGGTGGTTATAACCTGTGTCTGGCAGCTAAATATAGAACAGCTGGTTAAAAAGAAGTCTAAAAGAGTTGGCCTAAAAATGAGTACTGGGAAAAGTGGTGATTCCCCAAGAAGAGCTGCATATGTGAAATTTTCTTGTTCTGATAATAGAGTGGACATCTGAAGACTCAGGGTCTAAATTCTGTCAGGAGGAGTACTAATATATTTGCAACATAATAACCAATATTATCAGTGGTGCTTTTGTGATACTCAGTGCAGAGAATCTGGCTATCCATACTGCATTATCAGTTTATCACAAGGTTTCTGCAGATGTGACCAGTGAGCTAGTCAGACTTCTGACAGGGGTATATGTGCCCAGAAATGGTCTTTTTCATGTTCAATGACCATAATAATTACAGATATTTCATTACAGATGTGTTTTGTTAGGACGCACCCCAGCCCAATGTCTCTCATTTACTTCTGGGGAAGCATTTACATTTTAACAGTAACCTGCTATGTGAAGTAAAATGCAATTTCTGGAAAGGGTTCTTGGGTCAGAGAGTTGTCCCCTGCAATTATAGGAAGCCAACTTCTATTACCCCTCTAATTTCATCAAAGCCTTAAAAAGGTTCACTTCTGGTACTCTCTGACTTTACTGATGGGATTCCTAAACTGTCATCTCTGCTTTTTCTGTTGTATTCAGCTAAGAAACCTCTAGCATATGGCAACATACAGAAGTGCACAGTGTGGCACTTCCTAATGTTTGAACTTCAGCTCATTTCTATGATTCCTGCCCCCAAGGTTCTCTGCTATCCTGCCTACCTTGCAGTTCTTCACCTCATCTTTTGTAGCTTTTTAAATACCTTTGTCTTTAGCATCCTAACAAATGCCTTTCAGCAGTCTCAAACAGAAGATGTTTATTAAGTGTCCTTTTTCTAGAAAGCAACTTTCATTACTTTGCATATTTTTATCAGCGCTCATATTAGGGTGACCTAGTAAGTTTGGTATAAGGATATTAAATTGCATCTTCTATACAGTATAACTCAATATCTTTATTCTTCCATACAGCTTTGGCACAGATTTTTAGCATGAGTGCCAATATGATAGGCCTGTGATTGCCCAGAGCTGCTCATTTAGCAACTCATTTTCCCCAGCCTATGACAATCGAATGTTTCACAGCTTCTTTGAAAACTGACTGTGACTCAGCAAGGAATATATAGAAGGTACTATTTTCTGTATTGTGGTATGTACTCGTGAATAAGTACAATATTAAAAGGAAATACAACCTATTTCTCTGCAGAGCCAGTTGTGAAATAAAGAGATACATGATGGAGAACTTCAGCAATGTATTCTTCTGTTGTAATCTCATGGACTGTAGGTTTAGACTGTAAATAATTTATGCATAAGCAGCTTTTCAGTGGAGCTGTATGTGATACTGAGTCGAATCCACCAAAATGAAGACATCATGCCTTATGAAAGCTTAGCTCGTAAAAAATCTGTCAGGGAATTGGAGCTAGAATCTTTTTATGACTTTCAGAGGCAGGATTTCTAGATAAAGGTGGTTGGAAAGTGTCAGGCTTTGAACTGTCCATGTGATCTTGGAGAGGAGATTAATAATACAGTTAATGATAATAGTTTCTGTTGCTTAATAGATGCTTACTTCTGCAAAATGCTGAGGATTTGGGCCATGCTACCTTTAGCTGTACAAGAAGCCCTTTTGTCTTCAGTGATAAGGCTGTGGTACACAGAGTTTAACTTCTGTGATATAAGATGCATTGAAAATAGGCAATCTTTCTCTTTTGGAGAGAAAGTGTGGCAGTTAACTGCATTCAGCGGCCAGAACTTCTGCTTTTATTTCTTGAGTGTGGAAGTTCATGCTGTACACATACAAAAGTCATGGGAGATCAGTTGCTGAGACATTTGTGTGACTGTCGTGTTTCACTATCTGTGGAGAATGTAACAATATAATTTTTTTATCCTCTTAATATTATGTTGGTAGTGAGTTGCATAATACATCCTAACAATGGATGATCCTAATGGTGGACTAAAATAACTATAGTCTTTTCAAATAGATGTCAGTACATAAAAAATGGCATCGCACTAAGAGCTCACTGTAGAACACTGGCATGACTTTTGTGATGCTGAGTCTGGAAACAGACACTTAAATCAAATTGTGCTTTCTCTTGCTGAGACTGGAATAAAATGTGCAAAAAAAGTCTTTTTCCAGAAACCTTTTAATGATTTCCCTCCACACTGTAAAAATAGTGATGAGTAATACCAAAATTATTATTGCTTATTGTGTAAGTAATAATTTGCTCTGGTGCAGCAGGCCAGCTGAAGGACTATGCAATGCCTTCTTTCCATACATTTGCAGAGATTATTAGGATTGGAGCTATATGCAAAAGTTAAACCCTAACATAAGATGCTGATCCTGCCAGCATTTACATGAGTAGAGTAAGAGCAGTGAAATCAATATGACTGCATTCTTGCTTGTAAAAATGGCTAATGAATTTCCAGACTTATCAGAGCAATTCTTACTTTTGTGAGTTATGAATACTTCAGGTACACCTAGCACCTGCTACTCTGTTTCTCTGCGTTGGACCTTCCTCTTCCTCTGACCACTTCATGTATACCACTATATCCACCTTGTATAAATACTACTTCTACTCTTCCTCACTCTTCATCTATATTTGAGTAGGGCTTGTAGGATAAGGGTCTGTGGGTTTCTGATGAAAGGATCAATGGCAAAGTAGTTAATTTTAACATATATTTATATGCTATTTTTAGAATTTAGAGGCAACGTTAGACTGTAATGGAAAAAGTGCACATATGTATTTTTTATCTTGAAAGCTTGGGAAGATCTAATTTTTGTTTTATTGGTGGTTGTACTGTGTATTTGCAATTTGGAGTTGTTGCTGGGTTTTGTTTATTTATTTTCAATAGAGTTTCTAGGTATAATTCTAAAGCATATCTTGTGGATGCTAAAACTTTAATCAAAAGGCCAAACTAGTTAGCTTTAGCTGCCCATCCCCAGACTCGAACAATCAAGACAGAAGAACTGCAAAACAAATACTGCCTGGCATTGTGAAAAAGTGGGGGAGAGACAACATTAAGTCTTTGAAGAAAGTGAGGTATACCTTATTCTTTACTAGAGCTTATTTTGGTATTTCCATAAAATATAAATCAAAGTTCACAGATTAGTTTTTTCTAAGTGAAAGACAGTTAATAAGACTTCAAGAAGTGACTAGCACTCATCAGAACATCTTTGTTCTGTATTTGCTTGTTTATTTATTTGCTTGTTTTCTGTGTTTCAGCGAGAGGAATAGTGTTGGTTTTAGGCTGAGATATTACGTGGGTACCCTACAGCATCTGGCAAAGGAAGATAAAAACAGACCATTTTGAACTAGAAATAAATTCTTTCCATAGAAGAAATTCCTTCCATAGAAAAAAATTCTATGCCCACCTGGCCTAAGAGATAAGACATGATGATACTAAGCCAAAGCTCTGATGATGGCAACCATCACACATCTCTGAAGAAGAAGTCTGCCAATCACTCCAACTTAAGGTTGTTATTGCTAGCTAGTACTATCTGCAATGAATAGTTGGAGAAATGGTAGACTAAACAAGACAGGACTTGCATACCTTGGATCAAAAAGTTCTCTTCCTTTTAACTCTTAGAGTAAAGTCTGTAATACCTATGTGTGCACTTGCACTTGCTCCTTCTGGCAGCTTTCAGACCATTGAAGGGCATAATCTTAGTGGTTTTGAAGGCAAGAGATAAGCCGTGAATTCAACTCAATTTTAATTTGTTCATTCTCAGTAAACCACTGTATAGTTTATGTTAGATAAAGAGCGGAACTCAAGACAACTAATTTTTTTTTCCTTCAGCAAGGAACCAGGTAGGTTATCTACTACTGTAACAGCAGTGGTAAATCATTTGAGAGCATACTGTTTCTTTTCTGAATCTCCCTGAACCAAAATAATCCTTGAACAAGCAGTGGCTAAAGCCAGCAATACATTGAATGAAGAGAAAGGAGACAGATTGTCCTCTCCTAGTAAAAGTAGACTTACGGAAAACTCCTGAATATTCACATGTCAAAATATTTAACTTCTTCCTTTACAGATTTCCAGAAGTAATCTTAAATGCAGTAACTGCCTTCCGGCAAACTCTTACTGGTGCTGCAGAGCCCTGGAAGTATGCCCCCTACAACCCAGCATGGAAGTACTTGAAATTTGTTTTTGCAGAACCTCTCATTATCAGTGGAGAGAACTGAACAGTCTCTAGAGGAAGTGCTGAGGTGATAGCACCTCAGGTGGATGCAGACAACCTCCAGATGTTTTTTTTTCTTAGTCTTTCGTAGGCAAAGTTAATTTTGCATTTTAAAATTACTGTTTGATTGCAGACTAAAAGGGTGCTTCATGAGTTATGAGTATTTACCTAGACCAAGAGCTGATGGAAGAAGATCAGGATTATTTAGCTAGCAGCTTGCTGCAAGTTAATGTTCTAGCTGTTTCCATTCATACTTACATGATGATATTACCTAATTCTTCTAGTATTGTAACTCACTTCATATTTTTTGTATCAATTTTAATAGCCATGCACAAGAATTGATCTCCAGTATTGAACCATATGTCTGCCACCCCCTCATCTTGTCTTGGGCAAGAGTGAAGAGCCTTACCAACAGAGAGAAAAGAGGACACATGGAGAGGGATCTCTCCCTAGGTCTCTCTTAGCCTGTAACTGAGGAGCGTCTGACTTGAGGTTATGTCCTTACTGACATGTTTCACAGCAACACGGGGTCCTACCATTGGTAAAGTTTGTTCAACTGCATCTGATGCTGTGAAAGCATCATACTTTTTGTACCGTGAAGACTACTGATGAGTCATTCTTCATTCAGCTCTACACCATTCATGATTTCATAGATGCCCATTCTGTTCCTTAGTCAGCTTTCTTCCTGACAGAAGCACTCTAGTCTTTTTAGTTCTCCAAAGATGTCATGGAATATCTATTATTATTCTTGTTGCTTCCTCTTTTAATTTTTCTAGTTTTGGTTAACTTGTCTCAAAAAAACCAAAATACTATGTATGACATTGAAAGTGTGGGTTCATCATAAATTTACATGGCAATGTAATGTTGTTTGGTTTGGCTCTTTGTTCCTATCTTCTTGTTGGCTGCTTTTTTGACTAGCTGAACATACAAAGAGGAAAATAAGATTAATTTTTAAATTTTTCTGTGTCTATAGTTTTGCATTTTACTATGTCCTAAACACCGGTGCATGTATTTCTGAAACAGTTCTGACTTAGTTGCTGAGTTTTTCCCTAAGATGAATGTAAGGAGATTTGACTGGATTCTCCAGTAATGTGTGTGACTCATGCTCTCACAGAGTTGAGAATGGACAGTAATGACAAATAGTTTTACAGAAAGAGGTCTCAGCATGCCAAAATGCACAAGTCTTGGGCAGATTCTGCTTGCTTTGACAGATGTTTGGAAAAGTTTTTTTTTCCCCACGCTTCCTTACACTGCAAGCATGCTAACATAACTTACTTGCCATGTGAATTTAGTGAAGTTAAATGTGTATGGTAACAAAATAAATACACTTTCAGAGAAACTTCTTGACAAAGTCAATATTCAAAATAAACCAAATGTCACTGGGGATTGCATTCTGAAAATTGGTTTTTTTTCCACAAGTGTAAAAATGTTGCTGTTTATGGCACAAGTTTGTCTGTTATCTGTGTGCTGCTGGATTAAAATGTGGAAGCGTATTTTTCTCAAAGAAGTAATCATTTTTTTTACTTGCCACAATAGTTATACTGAGAGTTACTGAAGTTTTGTATCTCTAGAGAAGTCTAGAGAAGTCCAGTGTTCATTTTTTAAAGTATGTTAAAATGAAATTTTTTTGCATGTTTTCCAGAAAAAAAGTGCCAATTTGGTCTGAATTTACTCAATATTACAGATAGGGTAAAGGAGTGAAATAAAACAAGGCTACATTATTATAGCAAATATTTCTCTTACACAGTAGTTCAGAAGTTAAAGCACTTGACAAGTCTATGGATTTCAATTCCTTTCTTGTCAGTACAGACTGAGAGTTGATTGCCTGGGCAGCAGCCATGCTGAAAAGGGATAGGCATGGTTGACCTGATCTAGCATTGCTATAGCACCACTTGGAGGGGCTAGTTGGCCTTCAAGCCAACAGTTTTGTGATTCTTTACTCATTGGTGTTTCACTGAGCTTCTCTAGACATTACTCCTTTTTTCTATTCAGGTTTATGAGTTTCTGGGGGAAGGGCAGGAAGTTTCCTACTGCTGTAGACCCTGAGGCATTGTAGATAGTGGAGAAAAGTATGCTTTTAATTTATATGTCCTACTGCTCTGTGAGCAGGACTATCTAGTCAAAATACTTAGCAAAAATACTACTGGAAATCAATGTGTTAGATTTTTGCCATTACTTAATCCCCTAATTAGGAAAAAACGCTGCAGGGTGTTTTTTGTTTTTTGGATGCTTGGTCAGTTTTCTGTGGTGGTTTTTTTTTCCTTTTTGAACAAATTAACATTATCTATGGATAAGAAACTGTTATATTGAAAAGACACCTTGTCACAGGCAATTTGGTTTCTCAAAGTTTTTATTCCTATACTCTAGAAATCCTGTCAATTCTAAGAAAATGTACTTTTAAAATTCTACTTAAACACAAAAATAAGGACCCTGCAATACCTAAGAGTAGCTTAATGTAAAGAGAAATAAATGCCTAGCTTTCCTATCAAATGGCAGAAAATAAGACAGCTGTGCTGTCTTTTTCTTGTTTCTTTAGACTTGCATGTAAAACATTAACCAGAAAGCCCATTAAGGAGTATGATTTTTTTTCTTACAATCAATACTGAATATAGAGTGAGAAAGACAGGATGTGTCAAAGATAGAGTTTCCTCAAAGAGAAGTGTTTGGTATCAGACTGTGATGCAACATTTTGTAATTTGATATCTTTCTGGATTTATATTTTATTTATTAAAATTAATTTATAATGTTATTGGCATATACACTTCACTGACAGTGAGTACACTGATAATGATAACTATGTCTTTTGAGGCTGTGCCTCAAAACTCAGGCAATGTGAATAGCTGATAAGTCTTCTGAGCCACTTCTCTGGGGACTCTGCTATTGAACAAGAGACATGTGGGTAGTAGATCTGAGGATGGAGGCCATTTACTGCTTTGCCATAGGGAGAAGGTGAAGGAAAAGAAAAGATTGCCATGACCTAGTTGGCAATGAAAACAGTAATTCACAAAGAATGTAAATCTGAAATTGCTGAACTACTGACTAAGGTCTGTCACCTGTTCTTTACACTGATCTTAGTGCCAGGGGAGTGAAAAACAGTTAATTACATGTTATCCTTCCTTAGAGCATACCAATTATCTAGGAACTACATTCAGTTTCCATACTGGGCAAGACACTATGTCTAGTGATAACACATAGTGTCACTATGTATCATCTTCACCGAACTTCTAAGAAGCACATGGGAGTGTGATTAGAAATCTCGCCAGAGATTTGTGGGTTTTCATTAAGACATGTCCTAATCAACATGTTCCACTAACTTTAACTTGGATTCCAAATCTATTTTGTGCTAACATCAAGAACCAGAATTGTGGTACCAGTCTTAGTAGGACCAATGTGCAAATCATGAGCCTTGAATCCATGTAAGAAAAATGTATGTGGGGAGAAATTGTATGCACAAACCTGCAGGATTGCTTCCAGACTCTGTTGGAAGCCTTGATCTGTGAATTATAGCAATAAAAGGAACATGGACTGCTCTTTATGGATTGCTGGGGTTTTTGTGTGGCCTATCTTCTCTTTTCAGATCTCAAAGCAGCTACTGCTGTGGGCGCAATTGAGGACCAACAATGACAGTTTGTATGCCAAATTAAAAAAAACAATGGCCAAACTAGTGTATCTTCTACTTGATCATTCCTCTTCCTATTATGATAATGTATTCATTAGGAAGCAGCTACCAAAGTGTGAACAGAAATGAAAAGATCCTAATATAATATTCTTGCTTAAGTTATCATTTTATATCAGGCAGACATTTGTTATGTTAGAGCTCACGGAATTTTTTTACAAATGTCAGCTTGTAAAGTGACTTTTTACAAGTGTCAGTGTATTCAAGAAGTTGCCTAACATTGCTAGCAACTTGACATTGGTACATTTTGTCTTTCTTAATTCTTTTTCATTTAATGATAACCCAGTTTTTGTGATCTGGTTGTGCTAGCTGCCCTTTGTTTGCCTTTGTCTTCCCCATGTCTCAGAGGTTTACCTATATTCCATTAGTTTGCTTTTCTTCCCTTACCACTGATTTGAGATTGAAACGGCAAAGTTATTCTGGCACTACTGTCTGTAATTGCTTAAAATACTTAAATTATGTTGCAGAAGGGGAAAGGAGTGAGAAATAAAGAATAAACAAATCCAATTTCTTACTTGAATCAGAAGCCAGGAAACCATGTAGAGTGGAATGAGGATGGAGGAAGAAAGATATGACTCTTAACATCTGTTCCTGAAGCTGATTCTGATCAGACAGATCTTTGTAGCTTTGCACAGAACCAGTTGTAGGAGCAGACTCTGAGAACCAAGCTCAAAATAAACCTTAAACATCCAATATGTTACCAGCTGTGTAACTCACAGAAATTCAACTTTAGTCATTTGATCCTTAGACTTTGAAGATTTTATGAGGACTTCTGCTTATCTCCAGGACTGCTGCCAACCTTAGCTCTGCTAAAATATGCAGTAATATGCAGTCTTAGCAACTACCTCACACTGAAGAGTATGTGGAATTCAAAGCCAGAGACACTTCTGTGGCAGATGCCCTGAAGGAACCTGTCAGGATGGTATTCTCAAAGCCTATGGGAAATGCAGGAGCAGTGTGCAGCTGTATCTGGTATATGATAGCCCAGCCAAGCTTGGTTTCAGATGCTTCTCTCCCAAGTGAATGCTCCACCACCAGGTGAAGGCAAGCTTGGTAGGAAAGAGGGAGGTGGGAAGGGAAGTTAGACGGTGCTTAAGGCTCCTTTTCAGCCACAGGTCACTGCAGAAAGGAGTGTCACAGTCATGGGTGAGAGAGAGAGTGTGCAACAGGAGCCTGACTTTACCACCCAGAGGTGAGGGTGGTCAGTGGAAATGAAGGCTCTTTCTCCCTCTCTTTCACAAGTTCTCAACTCCCTTGTGTGCAGTGACATAGCTTTAACTGGAGGCATTGAAAGGGCCTCATCCCAATGCTGCTTACTTTCAGGGAGCACAGGAATTGGTTACAGGTTTGTGAACTCTACCCTTGAGCTAGGTGCATGAAAGTACGGCAGACCCTGCCACACCTATGTATCTTTGTGTATGTAGGTCTAGTTTCTTGCCTGTGTATGTAGTGTTTTTGTGCTACATAACTCAGTGTGTGGTGTCCTGAGATAAGGATTTGGCCCAGTTAAGTAATTGTATGTGTGACAGCTACATAAGTAAAAGACTTTGTATTACCCAATGGAGTTTTGAGATTTGTTGCTCATCAACAAAATCTCATCTATTATTTGGAAGAGGAGAATCCATCATGGATCAAGAATTTTGCTTATACATATGGGAAGAGTACATTCAAAACTGCACACTAAAATTTTCTGGATGTTTAGATAAGCTTTAAGTGATTATATCATTAGATTGGGGAAGTGCTATACTGCATGAGTTAGAACTAAGATACATATGTATCACAGACCTCCTAAATGAGTGCTAAATAATATATTAAGGAAAAAAACCTATGCTTATCTTAGAGATTTGTAGTGAAACTGTTTAATATTCTTCTTCATGGAGTATGCTGTAAAAAGGGACTTGATTTGGGGTTTTTTATAGTATTAACTTATTTGAGATTTTTTTTTCTGTTCTTTAAATCAGAAAGCATTCATAAATTTAACTGAAAGTTTTTGCAAACCAAAATTCCAAACCATCAGATCCCACTTGCCTCAGTCTGGAATTTTATAATTGTGGAGAAGAGAGGTTTTTTTTTCAAAACATTCCAATTTGCTTGAAGAAGAGCTTGGTTCTGATTGTATGTTATGACTGTATGTAAGAACTGAAGTGACTCCTGAAGATGTGGGAAAAATACCACTTTTTGTGAGGTTTATAAACATTCAGGGCTCTACTTTTATTATAACAATATTCTCAAAAAAAATGTGGTTGCACTTTCCAACACCATCTTATAAAAATTCTGTGTGTATAAAGTATATGTGGAGGTTGTTTTTGTCCTTTTTATTTTTTTCTTTTATTTAAGGTAGAAATTTCTTTAACATGTCCTTGGGTAGTAAAAGCATGGAGTGAGGTAATAAATTTTAGTCAAGAATACAAATAATGCAGATACTATTTTAAAGAATAAACCTACAAAATAATAAAAATTTTGCAAGTACTGACTGGCCCTGGATGTGTTTGCTTTTCAAGAAATCAAAAAAACCACAGCCTTGAGTATTGTTTTAACAACCAGGGCACCGCTGTGGAAGGACTGTACAAAGAAAATTGGAAATAACTTGGCTGTTTTTAAAAGAGTAGCCTGTAACTGTTGATCATAGCATCACATAATGTATTGGGTTGAAAGGGACCTTTAAAGATCATCTAGTCCAACTTCCCCCTGCGGTGAGCAGGGACATTTTTACTAGATCAGGTTGCTCAGAGCCCCATCAAGCCTGACCTTGAGTATCTGCAGGGATGGGGCCTCTGGGCAACCTGTTCCAGTGATAACAGGGGCTCAGATGAGAGGAGTGAGACAGTATTGTAAGAATGACACCAGCATATCTACAAACCACCTAAACACTACAGGGGAATGACATTTGGGGTTACTTTTTGTTATTCCTCATCTGCATTGCAAAAATGCAGAGATTGTGAAAACTTTGAAACTTGAAAACTCGACAGTCTGACATTCCAGGCAAAGGGAGCAGGGATAACTCCCGTAGAGATAAGAAATAGGCTGGGAAAGCTCTTTAGAGATAAGAAAGCTTTGTTTGCAGCTCTTTTATTTTGTTTTCTCTGTTGCTTTAGTCTGTAGAGAAGATTGTGTCTGTGCCTTCTGCATCCTTCTGCAAGTTGAATGTAAGCTTGGCAAGTTTTCTGATGTTACAGAGAAGGATGTTGTAATAATCTGCAGACAAAATAAGAGAGCTGGATAAAAAGACTGCAGGTGGTTGAGAAGGAAAGGTCACATTTTCTAGATAACATAGCATGAGCAAGATTTAGAAAGACCCAGGGTGGGAGGACTTAAGAGAAGCTCAAGTGGATGATGACTCACAGATCGTGGGTACAAGCAGAAGGTTGATGGCGGTACTCCCAGTGACTGAGAGAAGACTGCAGATAGAGGTTGATGGGGAAGACATAGATCTGGAAGGGGAGGGTTACCTGAAATGACAGCTAGACACACACATAGAGAAAAGCTGAGATTTCTATTGCCAAAAGTGGAAAGAGGTCTGGAGTGGAGGGGTATAGATGCAATCCTTAGTAGAGCTGTGTTTTTGGAGCAAATAAAGAAGAAGAAAAATAAAAACAACTACACAGCCCCCAGCTCCAAAACAACACCAACTAAACCACCAGTAGAAAATCTAGGTTTCTTATTCCAGGTAAATGGGCCTTTAGGTCATTATTTCCAAGGCACACTCCCTGCAATGATACATGTGGAGGGAAAAAAAAAACCAGATATCTTTGCCGAAGTTAGAGGATATCCTATGGAGGACCTTCTGAAGGGGTGAAGAGAGACGTCGAAAAGGTCTTAAGGTGAAGGAGATTTCTGAAAGTCAAGGTCAGACTAGCTATCAAACAACAAAGTGTCAATGGTGTGAAAGGGAGCTGATGAGAGCATGGAAGAGGACTGTGGACTGCTGCTGAGCTTTGTCTCCAAGGAGAGACTCTCAGAGACTTCATTTTGAGTGGAGTGCGAAAAGAACTTGAGTTCAAAATAGTTAAGGAAGGAAAGACCTGAGATTCATCTTAGGCTGAAACTGAAGCCTAGATAATTTTGTATTCTTAGCAGAAGATGGCATATGTGGATGATGTTACCACAAGTGAAAGCTATGTAAAGGTTATTAATGCATTGAGGATCTGCAGTGGTCCTGGTTTCTTGGCTCCAAACACCTCACTAGAAGTTCATACTTGCTGTTTCTGAAAATATCGGTGACTTATACAAAGCTTATGTCACACATGTCGTGAAAAGGCCAACTCTTCAAAATGCTTATGCATATTTTTTTACCGGTTCCTACCTATCTGATGGGTCAGGCTTCTGTTATGGATGCTTGCAGTGGCTAAGTCAATAAGGATGAAGCTTTATTCCTTCTAAATGGTATGTGTGTTTTATCAGTATTTTCAAATAATAAAAAAGTATGACCTCACATTAACGTTAGAGTTGAGTTATCCAGCTGTTTAATGTTCCTCTGGAATTCTTGAAAAGACAGCAGCCGGCTGGCCTGAGAAGAGCAGCTTGTGGAGCAGAATGAGTTGACAGCCCTCTACTGGGAGCCAGGGAAATGCAGGGTATGAACACCTGGAAAGCAGAATCACAATTCAACTGGAAGCTACAGCAAGGGGAGAATAAAAAAACCCACAACTTTACAGCAGAGGTGGCAGAAAGCAGTGATCCTTGACAGAGTTGGGAAGAGTAGTTGTCTTGGTGGGTGGAGACGTCAAATGGAGGCAGTTGGTGAAATGAATGAACCAGGGAAAGATGGAGTCTTGAAAAGCAATGGAGGTATGGCCAAAAGCTATCTAGCTCAGGATCAAGACTCCAGCAGGAGGAGCATGTAGTGATCTATCCCGTTTATTCTCCCAGCCTTTGCCAGCTTATCACTTAGGGTCTTCTTGAGTCAGAGGTGGCAGGCATCTCTGTGAAAATAAATCTTTTTTTTTTTTCCTGTAAAACCGTCCTTTCTTTAATATACCCAAATTACTAGGCAGTTCAAGTGATATTCCCTGTAACATTTGAAGCTGGCAAAGACTCCAGACAGAGAAAGAGTGGCCAAATGCTAAACTATAGAAAAATTCCAGTGGATGGGAGTTGAATAGACCAGAAGAGATTTTTTTTAAAAAAAAAAAAAAAAAAAAAAAAAGAGGAGAAAGACTAGGGTGTAGCTCTGCTAAGAAAGACAAAACAAAGAAAAGAATGGGATAAAAAGAGGGGCATAATGTTGCTGAACAGTAGAAGAGAAGCTGGGCATCCTGGTCAGGTCTGTTGTAGCAGGAAGAGGAGCTGGACACGAGCTCCAGGCCAGGGACACTGGAGAACATCTGTGGGCCCAGTGTCCTTTAAGGGAATTCAAGCAAGTCTAAGATCAGTGTTGAGGTCACACAGTTGTAATCCTTTTCAGTACTGCAGTTTGGCCGGGAAAAAAAAAGGGAAGGGATTTGAGGTGGAAAATAGAGGTGTAATTGAATATGAAAATGGTAATATCCAAAGGATGGGCTGAGGTGGCAACCCTCACCAGTGGTGTAGATGAGGAAAGCTGAGCTGGAGAGAAATATGAATGAGCATTAGCAAAGATGAGCACATGGAGCCAGGGGAATGCAGCAGTGTGGTGAGAGCTGGGTTGAAAAGAAACTCCCACTACCCGATTATGAAATCAAAGGGACAGAGGTCTGAAAACATACTACAAAGGTGAAGGACGGGCTACATCAGTGTGGGAGTGAGTTAAAGGGGAAAGGTGATATAGTGGGTGAGCGGAAGGAGCCTTCAAGGCAAAAGTGTCCGTGAAGACCTTGGTGCCTGTGAGATATTTCTCAACTGGCACATCCATCCTGAGCTTTTCCTTTATTTCACCACTTGGTTGGCTCTAGTGGCTGTTGTTGCTCTGGAGCAATAAAGAATTATTCAAGAAGATTTTTTCTGTACTAGTTAGACATTATTTTTGCAGTGGTTGTGTTGCTAATTATTGATGATTCATAAACTGCAGGGGCTGTAAGTGTGCAGGCATATGTTGGTAAAGATTTTTGTATAGGTGATTTAAACAGGTGGCAGTTTAAACAGGTGGCACTTTAATGAAGTGGTAAATATATTTTCGTTAATGGTATTGCTATAATGTAAGATAATTGATGATCTCTGATTTACAGTAAAACATAGAATTTCAGAAAGTACCATTGGCTTTGTCTTTAATTCTTTGATTAGTAGCTGATGTCTGTGGAGACTGCCTATGAAGTTAGAATGATACTGGAAATAATACTGGACAGTTTAAAATGTTTAAACAAAAAATTCTTCTCTGTTTTTAAGGTTTTCCTTTGTTGTTCCCAGATGGTTAGTTTATTTATGATTTCTTTGCTTCCAGCCCTGTATCTGTTTGCTCACTGAAATCAGGTATTTTCTCACTGACCTATCTGGAACGACATTTGTCTCCACATGTTTTACCAGAAAAGTTTGTCATGAGCTACTGTACTAATTGATTTAGGTTGCAGATCTATAAGCAGTCCCTCCTGACAGCCAATCAAATGAAAGATTTTTTTATATTTAAAATAATCAGCAATGAGATGTTCACTTAAGGAAGGAAATGAGCAGAGGTGTGGTTGTGATACCACTAATATGCAATGTCCACACAGTCACATTCTTCTGGGAGTTAGGAAAATGTGGAATTAGTTCCTTCTGGCCAAGAAGAGATCCATAAGACATTTGTGAAGGTCATGCATTCATGCCAATATTCTTGCTGCCTCCTCTAACTGTGTTTGAAAGAGAAAAGTGAGCCTGTCGCTTGTACCCAGAGCAATTTGGACGTATTAATCCAAGGGACTTACTCAGCTAGTAAAACAAAACTCAAAACTCCAAGCCCAGGAAGGAGTCTTTCAGAAATGCTTTTTGCTGTATGCTCAGATTCATTACCAGTCCTAACCTGAGAGGCCCATCTGTTTCTCTGCATTGTATAAATGATGAAGTGGAGCAGTCTTTCAGATATAGCAGCATCTTTTCTGTGTCCCTGTGGGATTCTGACCCTATCATGTCTGTGCAGAGCAAGATGGGTATAAGTTCACCTACATCAGAGCTCTCAGATTTTGTAAGCCTCATGGAGATTTCCTACTGTTAGCAAAGGCAGGAACACCTTGAAACTGGGAGGAGAGAAGAGAGTGAGACCATGATTTTTAGGTCCTTCTATTCAGGTATTTCCTACTCATGAGGCTGGCACAGAGGCAGCAGGGAGAGAAACTCTGAGTCACAGCTGTGTGGATTGTTTTGCTGTTGTTTTAAAATACCCAGACTTAGAGAAATGGCTGCCCTATAAAGGAATCTCTGTAACAGGACTGATAGACTTGTCTGCATCGATCTGTGTCTTAGACACAGTTATTCTGTCCTAGACAAAACAGAGTAATTAAAGTTGGATATTCTCTGAAGTCATAGAGAAGTGGAAGGCATTAATTTACAATGTCAGTTCCCTAGTAGTATCGATAAATGGATAATAAAATAAAATCTGTGTCCTAACTGTCTTTTGTGAAGGATCCCAGGCTCTTGATCAATACATTCTGGGATAGTTACAGCTGTGCATTATAAAAAAAAAAGCTTTTGCACTGATACTAACCCAAGTCTGTTGTGTATTCTTACAGATTCGTCTAATTAGATTACTTTAACACTTTTTTTTAAAAAAAAAACCAAAGTGAATCATGACAAAAAATGTATTTAAGAGTTTCCTATGCAAGACAGCAATTCACACATTGGAGTGTGAATGTGCAGTTTTTCCTTTTTGGTGGGGAGAGAAGAGTGGGATCTTTCAGAGAATTGTTTAACTGTACTCAAAATTCATGATTGATGATGGGTGCTAACTTTCATTTCTAATCTGATATGTTTACTGGCATTAAGTTACATTCTGCGATGGCAGGAGCTCAAGTGGGAAGTTAAGCTTTTGTGTGAGAAAAGGAGAGGTTAACTACACTTATATTGGGGGCAGTTTTTGCTTTGGAAAACAGTGGCAGGCTTTGTAGTTTAATTTTCTGGAGTACTGCCTGTTACCACCTTCTGACATACATTCTGTGGCTGAGAAGAATCGATGCTCAGCAGTGCATGAAAGTCCAATGTGTCACTTGCAGCTATACATAATGCTGCTGCCTCACGTGCAGGCAAGGCTGTTAATACTTAACATAGCATTGTATTCTCTAAGGAAAATCGTTGAATACTGGTAACCTTATCCATTCTGAATGTTGAAAATTCCTTTGTAAAATACTAAATGTAAGAATAAGGTAATCCCTGGGCAAAAGGCTCAAACTAACAAGCACTGCAGAACAACATGCTGAAGAAATAGGGCTCTAGGATTCCTGGGTGTCAGGAAATAGTCCTAGGAATCTGTCTACAATTAGGGTTTTGTTCAAATTACACGTCTTGCAGGGCAATTGCTTTAATGTGCCTATACCAGACACCTGGCCTAACTGCTACCAGGAAAAGAGAGAATCTCCCCTTTTGGAGATCGTGAACTTGAAAATAATCCTCCAAATGCATCAGGGTAGCAATAATTTAAGGATTCAAAGACTCCTTTCCTTAAAAACATGCATCTGTAGGAGGACATCCTTCTGTAGCTGATGGTCTGAAGTGAACCACATTAGTAGTGTATAGGAGAAGTGTATTGAAATGAATCAAGACACAAAAAGTATTAAGGTAGTTCAACTCCTAGGAAATATGGCAACAAAGCAGCCACAGCCAATACCTGCTGGCTTTCTTGCAGTAGCTTTAAATTATGATGTGCTCTCATGTCTTCTGAAAATGTCCTGGCTCACATGGTAGCAACATTTTTTACCTGCAAACTAAAAAGGTTGTGGTCCTGGGAGGAAAACAATTCTAAATCTGCAATCCAAACAAGTTCTTTTGTCTAAAATGTCACTTTTTTCATAACCAAACCTATTAAAATATTATTATTGAATATAGGTCACAAGACCTTTAATGCAAGTTCTGTATTACATTCAAATGAATAAGGCAATTCTTGGCCAGAAAAATTCTTTCTGTAGTCTGAAGTTAAATATAAGTCCTTCTGTGTAACCAAGGTACTCTGCTGGGGGAAAAGTGGTATTTCTTGTTTCCTTATTTAAAACCCTACAATTTTTAATTTAGAGGTGAATGAAACAGAATTAGGAGTTTGCTAAAATATGTTCATAAAACATATACTTCAAAGCAACTAAATCAAGGCTGCTAGTCATATGGCTGCCTGCCTTTGAGAGTCTTTCATGCTTCTGCTTGATCTTTCTTTCTTGCATGTAAAATGCTTTATTGTTAAGAAGCAGACTGGAAAAAAATATCTATATTACTCTTCTTTAGCAGGCTTCTACTACAGAGGTACAAATTGGGCCCATGAGACTGACACAAGATCCAATTCAGGTAAGATGCTCTTTCTGTTTCTTGATACAGTCAATTTAGTGTTAATACGTGTAGAAATTAAGGTCCAACACCTACGGTTAGGTATAATGTTTTTATTTTACTTGTTCAATGACTGTGAGATGGGTAATATCTGTTTTGGTTTATCTGATTGCTGGAGAAGAGATCTACAAGTAGATTAAACTGGTAAACAAAGTACTTAGATTTCCATTAAAATAAAATCATTCCCTTTATATGTCCTGTCAACAGGAGTGTGTGTGTATATGCATTAGCAGGGGAAAAAGCTGCCTCTCTGGATGTTAAAAGCTGTTCAGTTCTGATATACCAAAGCAGAGAGCTCCATTACAAAGTTTAGGTACACACGTAAGTATGGAACTCTTCACGGAAAAACATTCTTCAGACTGTGATAATCTTTGGAAAGATGATCAAGTTATTTAAAAAATACAAATACTCTCAGTGCTTATATCAAGATATTAGCTTGTAGAAATTTGATTTGCCAAAATATCACTGTACTAGTGTTAGCTGTTATAAGTGAAGATTTTTCACATAAGAGAGTAAAGTGGATTCCTTTGTTTGTTTTTAAAAGTGTTTGACCTTCCTCTTGTCAGGTGTTAGTGTTATTTTGTCCCTAAGTTAGGCAAGTGAGAACCTATGGTGCTACCACAGAAGACCTTAAGTAAAGCAGAAAGCAGACCTTAAGTAAAAACATTAATTGCCGAGTTTTCCATAAAGACATTACCATACACTAACTTATTTACAGTAAAAGGAAAACACTTTAACTAATCCCACCTCGTTTGTTTCTGGAAAAAGTCACATTAATTCAGCTAATTTGGCAAGTATTGCACACATCCACATATTTAAAAAAGGTGTGTTAATCTTTTATTCCATTTGACAATAGAGCTACATGTTCCTCTGTGCAGTGCAAACAGTTACTGAATATCACATTCTAAATGTCTACCTGTGGGTACTTAATCATATTCACAATTGTCCAACAAGTCTATTTATTTTGTTGAAACAATTGCCACCGGGCCTTTCTTCTCGATGTTCATTTTGCTCTGGTGCATGTTTTATGGTGTTATTTGGTACTGGGGCACCTGTACCAACCTGGAAATGGTCCATGTTTTTTTGTCTGAGAGGTATCCTTATGTGTGACTGTGACCTGCCATAAACCATTTGATAGCTTTATCACTGGACTTTAAGACCATCTGTGTTGGGGGAAAAATCTGGTTTGGTTTGTACTACATTGTCACCCCAGTGCTGCCAGCCTTAAGGGACAAGGAGAATCTACCTACAAAGCAAATCTACCAGCTCCAATTCTCCACACGCTCTCCTCATATGTAGATCTCACATCTGCCCTAACTTTGTACCAAGACTTGCAAATAGGCATGGTTTGTTCTGAGACCTTAGAAATGACCATGATAAGAGTACATGCAAACACACTTTCCCCAAAGGACGCAGGAGAAAGGTATTCTTTCATGTATATGAAAAGAATGTATAAAAGCATTGTATAAAAGTTGTCTTGTCCTCTTGAAGAAGTGTTTACCAGGGAGATGATAAAGGTTTGAATGTGTTCTCCATTCAAATACTGCGTTTTCTCAGCTCTGTGAACATTCATTGGCCATCACATCTTTCGCAGCATTGACACCAAACTCCTCTTCTGTTCCGATGATGTTGAACTTCCCTGTTGAGCTGCAAAGAATGATGACACAGCATTTTACTGTTCCCTCATGCCAATTTTTGGTGTAACAAGAGCTCCTCCCTAACTTAATTCAGAGCTACTATGTGTTTTCCACCCTAAAACTCTCTTGCTGGGGTACAATAACATAAAAATAATTGAGTAACTTTATTTTTACTTCTTAAGTTGCTCTTTGTAATTTTTTCAATTTTGTTGTGGTACCCTATGTGTCTGTACTCAGCTGGCGCCTCTTATTTTATTTTGAGCTCTTTAAAGCAAACCTCTGTCCATTTTCTCTGTTTTATGATAAACTGGGAACAAGACATGCCATAGATGTGCAAAGCAAATACTTAGAAAGATGGTCAGAATTCTAATACATCACCAAAAAGTGTAAATGTGTCCACAAGGGAAGTCCATGAGGCTCCTAAACCAGGACAGTGCTGAGTAAAACTATGTTTTTAAAATAACACTGACAAATTTTACACCAAAAAATAGCTACTTGGGAGTTTTTTTGCCAAGAAACACAGATTGAGTTCAAGCTTTTCCTTGACAGTGTTGGTTATATGGATTGCTATATTTTTATCTTGACTTTGAGAGTGTATCTTGCAATATATAGCTACATTATGTTGTGATGGTTTATAGTAAGCTTCGTACAAATGTTAATGAGAAAGCATGGCCATAATACTTTAAAAGTACTTTTAAAGTTACTATTATCAGAAGGATTCGCACACTAATTAGCTACCAGTGGGAAATGGGGTGGTTTAATTAAGCTCCATTATTTTACAGCTGGTAAACAATTGCTTTTTGCAAAACTTTATTTCCAAACTGGGAATGTTGAGAGAAGTAAGACATGAAAAAATGTACCCTAAAAAACTGTTTTCTGACCACGTTCTGCTGATAATCTAGGAACAAAATAAAACTCGTAACAGTTGGAATGAAACAGAATAATGTATCAGAGAAGGGACTTCACCCAAGTATCTTCAGACAAAGTCTGCAGCTCAACTGTGTCACTGTTTCCCAACACTTTGATGGCTGGAAAAAAAATCAGAGATTAGGTAGAGTGACAACAGTTACCTTGGATGTTAAGTGTTAGTAACCCAAATCTGCATATTGTTAACTGCAATTGAAAATACTCTTTCTAATAAATTGAAACTTCTTAAGTTATTTCTTAATATTTATGGAAATTCTGAGCATATGACTTCTCTTCCACTATTTAATGAAATTTTGACTGTTTGTCCTGCCACAGTAACATTAATTCATCTGTTTATTATTTAGAATTCAACAATACAGACAGCTCAAGATAAGAGAAAAGTTACGGTCACCTTTTCTAGCTTCTAGACTGAAGGTGTTGAATCTCATGTCAGGACACCAAAGCTGCATAGAGCAGCATAGATGACAGGTTATTGACCTTTCTTGTGGGCACTTGAGGAAAAATTTTACATATTTTGCTCAGACAGGTTGTTTCAGTGAAGTCGGAGGATGACTTCTATTTGTGAAATGAATAGGATTTTGCTTTATGCATGGATTATTCTCTGCCTACTGCCTTTCTGTGCAATTTGCATAGCTTTGACCTTTGAGACCTTTCTTTTTCATGGTGTATTTACACTGAATTAACCTTTTTATTCATCTGTCACACAGGGTGCCATGGTTTGTGATCAGCTGCTATAGTTAATATGTGCAAATTGTGGAGGGGAGTGTCCAGATGGCTTGTGTTCCTTGCTGTGTAATTTGTAGGCTGGTAATAGATGTATTATAGGGCAAGGATGGAAAAAAAAGTTCTCTCCTAAAAACGCTCTCTCCTTAACAAAAGAAGCACACAAACACAGCTGTTTTCAGCCTCTATTCTGTGTCATTACCAAACAGACTTCCTACAGCATCAATTTGATTTTTAGAAGAGTACCTCAACATGCTTCCTCCCTGATCTTGTGTAAGCAGTTCCTTAAGTGTTCAGTTGGTGTTGTTGAAACTACTCCCTATATTTACATAATTAAGGACAATTCATTGGGTAAAAATTGTGGTGTTTGAATCAGCTTTTTTTTTCCTACACAGT